>NW_020838004.1:4327776-4357621 GCF_003676395.1 Aethalodelphis obliquidens | reverse complement strand
CCATTTTTAAAGTCTTTATTGAATTTGTTACAATATGGCTTCTGTTTTATGGTTCTTTGTTTTTTTGGCCGCAAGGCATGTAAGATCTTAGCTCCCCGACCGGGGTTCGAACCCACACCCCCTGCATTGGAAAGTGAAGTCTTAATCACTGGACTGCCAGGGAAGTCCCCATTCTGCATATTTTAAATATCTCTCTCCTCCCAGCCTCATGCTCTAGTGGACAGATGGCTGTTAAGGTGAACTCTGTGCCCTTTACGTTAGAGATCCAACACATTAAAAAGCTGTTTAGAATAATGGAAAGGAGCAATGGTCTGGGACTCAGTTCTACCATAAAAAAGCTCTGGGGGAGGGAGACGCAAGAGGGAAGACATATGGGAACATATGTTTATGTATGACTGATTCACTTTGTTATAAAGCAGAAACTAACACACCATTGTAAAGCAATTATACCCCAATAAAGATGTTAAAAAAAAAAAAAAAAAAGCTCTGGACCCTGGGCAATTCACTCCACCTCTCTGGGCCTCGTTACCTTAGCTGTAAAATAAGGAGCTTGGACTGAGAGATCAGTGGCTTCTTCTAAACATCTAGAATGCTGTGCCTTAGAAAAATGACATCGTGAAAACTACAAGGGAAGAACAGGACACTTAAGAAAAAAAATCTTAGAAAAAGAAAGAGCCCATCAAGTCCAACATCCTCCCCATGATGCTCTGTTGCCCATATCTCAGGATACATATTTCTCTGACCTTGTGTTATACTGTTTACAGAGTGTTAGCCCTGCAGCTGGTCTGCCAGCCCCTGGGGGCAGGTTCATGGCGTTGTGCTTCTCTGTGTCATGAGCAATAGACAGGCAGAGTTCTCTGCTCTGAAATAGTAACTCATTTAATCCCCATACCAGTTCACAAGGCACGATCTATTATTTATCTTCTTTTTACAGATGTGGAAACTGAGGCACAAAGAGTTCAAGGAACCTAACCAGATTTGCATAGTTACTAAGTAGACCAGTCAGGATTCCAGCCCAGACAGACAAGTTCCAGGATCCACCTGTACGCCTTGTTGGGCTGCACCTCGCAGGCCTGAAAGTCATGTAGCTGCCCAGCCTCAAGACCGAAGAAAGAGCCCAGAGACAGCAACAGAGACATCAGTGGTTTATTGGACAGGGGATCTTATACGTCCAAAGCAACAGGGTCCTGGAGGGACACACCACCATGGACGGTAAACTGCAGGCAGGACATGACAGCAATCTTCGTGTCTTGGGGGAGAAGGAGGCTACCATTTATAGGGGGGATTGATAGCAGGTAGGCTCATCAGTTACCAGGGAAACCAGTGGCTGGGGCAGGGAGAAAGCACGAGGCAGTTACTGATTAAACCCTATAATTGAGAGGATTGGATAGTCATGTGAATGAAACAGGGCCTGGTCAAGCAGGGGATGTACAGAGAGCAAGAGAACGGCCATTTTCAATGGCCTGACTGTACATGCCTTGAGCAGGTATTCAGTCACTATTAATTGACCCAATGAATGAATCTCTCAAGCGAGGCCTATAGTCCTCCGGACAGGCCCCAAACTCTGCACAGAGCCAGGAAAACACACTGCAGGAAAAGCACCCTCGTAAAGGGCTAGCCACCCCCAAAATGTATTTTTTTTTTTTTTTTTTTTTTGCGGTATGCGGGCCTCTCACTGTTGTGGCCTCTCCCGTTGCAGAGCATAGGCTCCGGACGCGCAGGCTCAGCGGCCATGGCTCACGGGCCCAGCCGCTCCGCGGCATGGGGGATCTTCCCAGACCGGGGCATGAACCCGTGTCCCCTGCATCGGCAGGCGGACTCTCAACCACTGCGCCACCAGGGAAGCCCCAAACTGTATATTTTTAAATAGTGAAAAACAAGACACCATAATCCACAGGGTGCCACACCCGCACCTGGTACCGACACTTACCAAGATTATATAACAGCCCAGCACACACACACACACACACACACACACACACACACACACACACACACAGACACACACACACACACCTAGGCCTCAGTGAAACTGGCTGATTTAACCCCCAAACCCATCTCTCCCAAGGATTCATTCATGCTCAGATTCAGGAGAAACTACCAGGTTTTCATCTCTGAGACTTAAAGAAAACAAATAATAACAAAGCCTGCCTGGCCGGCTACATATTTGCACGTCCAGGGACTTTCTCTCCAGATGGCACACGTGCAAATGACAAGCATCTGTTATTCACCAAGTGCAGAGGTAGCAGCCCTAGAGGCAAGACCGTGGTTTGCGTCCCAGCTCCTCCATTTGGAATTTATATCTGAACCTCAGTGTATGCAGCTGTCACACCTCCTAAAGCCTTGGGAGGACCAACTATAGGTGAAAGTCGTGAAATGGACCTTGTTCAGGATGGTTCTGAAAAGGGCACCATTCCCCTTGTCTGCCCCATCTTGGCCCTGGAATGGTGACTCCAGCTGTTGGTGGGTGTCTCCAGCTGTTGGTCCATCCTGCCAGAAACTTTTCCCAAATCATGCCTGAAAGGGCTCTTTTAATTCAGGGTATCCTAAGAACTGCAAAAGGACGAATGGAGCAGAAACAAACACAGGTTATGGAGTCAGCATGGCCGGGTCTATTAAGTCTGGGTTGGCCCCAATCACATGGGGGCTCAGAGCACGGCTTGGGAGTCAGGGAAGTCTGGGCCAAGTACTCACGCTATTGCGTCTTCTTAGGCAAGTGACTAGCTACCTAGGTCATAGTTTCCTGTTCTCTAAAATGGGAATAATAAGAGTAAGCACTGCATAAGGTAGCTGTGAGGATTAAGTGTGACGGTGTTTGTGTAGTTCTTGGCAGGGTCACAATTACCCATCTTTATTGGACTGTGCACAGCACACCAGCAGCACACCAACATAATGCCTTAGGAACAAGGCTTCCCTACGATTGGTGAGGCAAGTGGCCAGGGTGTGCGTGTCCGGGTGTGCATTCTCCTCCTCCATCGTCCTGTTTCTGGATCACCTTCATCATCCAGATTCCATTCGGGTACATATCAGGACACAGCAGGGATGACTTCCTTGAGTCATGGTGGATCTGCTGCTGTAGACAGTTTTAGTCTAGGAACACTCAAAGACTCGCTGTCTTAGCTATGCCGATGCCTTCAGCTGCCCAGACTTCAACTGCTCTGGTTGTTTTTGGTTCCTCTTTGCAACTGCACAGAGTCATGCATTAAAAGGGAATGCTGGAGATGCTTTTAACCATCCTAGTGCCTTGCCCAATGCCTGGATCAAAATAGATGCTCCATAAATATTTATGGAATGAATGAATAACGCTTCTGAAAACTGCCTCCTACAAAATGCTTACGAATATGCTCATCCAAACTGAGTAGCTACAGTGGGAGAAGTTTCCCATGCCCCATTTTCCAGTAGCTTTTTTCTTTCCTGGGCATCAAATGTTCTTAATGCAGCACCTGGAGATAAAAAAAAACTTGTTCCCTTTCAAGAAAATGTAGCTTTGTCCCCACTTTTCAGTTGAACGGTTTCATCTTCACTGCATGGGGATTTAAAATGTAGTTTGAAAACTGGGAAGACCCATAAAAGCATAATTGCTACTGTTTCATGGGAGGTAACAAGGTACCGGAGGTTTAAAGCAAGAGGAGCCTGAGTGGCTCTCTAGTCCTAATTTTCCATAGATATAGCTATTTTTAAATGGGTTCAGAATAGCAAAATTGCATTTGAAAGAAACAAAGGAAGAGAAACATAAGATCAAGAATTCTTTCCAGTGACTCACTAAACAGTGGTTTGATTCCTAGGAGTCTCTTATTCCTGTAGGCAGCAGACCTCAGTTACATCAGCGAAGCAGTGAGGCAGAAAGCTCACACTTCAGGCTACTTTTTTGTTGTGGCTGAAGGTCGTCAGTGTTTAGAATAAAAAAAAAAGGCACACCTGACCCATCTCTCTGACTCTATCTGTCCACGATACGATGGCCATAGGGGTCCTTCTAAAACACAGATCCAATCTTGTTTCCGGGAACACCACTCTCTTCTGGTTTTCCCTCTATTATTTTGGTTTTTCCTTTTCTGTCTCCATCGAAGGCTGACCTTTCTGATTCAGTCCCTCCCATGAAGTTCCTCAGGGCTTCAGCCTAAGCCCTCTCAGTACTTTTTTCATGTGATCTCCCCCCAAAACCTCAAACATATAGGTTTAATGCCCACCTACAAATAACAAATATATTTACTTCTCCAGCATAGGTATTTCCTCTGACTTCTAGATGCATTCATTCAATTGCTTCCTTGACGTCTTTACTTAACCATTTCAGTGGCATTTCAGACTCAGTTCAAAATGAACACATGATCCTTTATTTTTTTTTGCATTGTCACTTGTGTTGGCCAATGGTCCTGCAATCTAGCTGCACAAGCTAGATTCAACTGTCATCTCCAACACAGTCCTCTTCCTCTAGTTCCAAGTCTATCACCAAGTTTTCTCTCATTGAAGGACAAATAGCATATGATGTCACTTGCCTGTGGAGTGTAAAAAATATGGTACAAGTGAACCTCTTTACAAAACAGCAGTAGAGTCACAGATATAGAAAACAAACTTATGGTTACCAAGAGGGGAAGGGGGGAGCTGGAAGGGATAAATTGGGAGATTGGGATTGACAGGTACCCTACTATATATAAAATAGATAACTAAAAAGAACCTACTGTGTAGCACAGGGAACTCTACTCAATACTCTGTAATGACCTATATGGGAATAGAATCCATGTATAAGAACCTACTGTATAGAACAGGGAACTATATTCTATATCTTGCAATAATCTATTATGGAAAAGAATCTGGAAAATAATATATATATGTATATATGTATATGTATATGTGTGTGTGTTTATATATATATAACTGAATCACTTTGCTGTATACCTGAAACTTTGTAAATCAACTATACTTAAAAAAAAAAAAAAAAGAATAGGGCAGAACTTCGAGGAAAGAAAGCATCCTAGGAACGTCCAAGAAATCAACTGGAACTGAGTTGGAGATCAACATCAGAATGTTTGTGGTAGTCATAGTTGCTTTGGTTCTTAGTTTGTTGATCAGCTGTACAGGACACAAGCACATTGCTGCTTTAATTTTCCCTGATCTCTGCCTTCACCTGTGCCCTGTGGAATCTCTTCCCCATCTATTACCAGCATGCTAGGCAGGTCCCAAGGTGTGCCTGTGAAGCTGAGGAATTAAAATCCAGTCCAGTCTAGTCCTGTTGAAAACTCCATCTTACTAGATTCAATATTTTCCTCATTCACGATTTAGAGAAAATTCAGAGGACCATGTTAAATATATGCTTTCGGGCTGTAATTAGCAAAATCCAGACTCAGAACAAATGAAATAAAACAAATGACTCAGTTTCTTCAAAAAATAAATTGTGGGAGTGGGGGTGGTTTTTGGGTGGAGGGGAAGTGTGACGGGAGAGAAACATGTAAATTAAAAGAGACAAAAATATATCAGCCAAACACAGTGAGTGGACCTTGCCTGGATGTTGATTTGAACCAACTGTAAAAAGTTAATGTCTATTACATTTCGAGACAAGTGAAAGTTTGATATCTCATTTGATATCAAGAAACCATGACATTTCTTTAGGTGATATTAGTATTGTGGTTTTATTTTTTTATTAATTTTATTAAAGTATAGTTGATTTACAATGTTGTGTTTATTTCTGCCGTATAGCAAGAAATACATATATACCTATGTATCAATTATACATATATATTCTTTTTCATATTCTTTTCCATTATTGTTTAACACAGGATATTGAATATAGTTTCCTGTGTTATACAGTAGGACCTTGTCATTTATCTGTCCTATATATAATAGTTTGCATCTACTAATCCCAAACTCCCAATCATTCCCTCCCACAACCCCCTCCCCCTTGGCAACCACAGGTTCTCTATATCTGTGAATCTGTTTCTGTTTCATAGATATGTTCATTTATGTTGTATTTTTACATCCCACATATAAGTGATATCACATGGTATTTGTCTTTCTCTTTCTGACTTACTTCACTTAGTATGATCATCTCTAGGTCCATCCATGTTGCTGCAAATGGCATTATTTCATTCTTTCTTATGGCCAAGTAATATTCCATTGTATATATGTACCACATCTTCTTTATCCATTCATCTGTTGATGGACATTCAGGTTGTTTCCATGTCTTGCCTATTGTAAATAGTGCTGCTATGAACATAGGGGTCCATGTATGTTTTCCAATTATAGTTTTGTCTGGGTATTGCCCAGGAGTAGGATTGCTGGATCATATGACAACTCTCTTTTTAGTTTTTTGAGGAACCTCCATACTGTTTTCCATGGTTTTATTTTATTGTTTTTAATATCCTTATTTTTAGGGGTATATCCTGAAATATTTATGGACTAAATTACATAATGTCTGGGATTTGCTTCAAAATGATATGAGAAAGAGGAAATTGATGACGATATAGAGGAATAAGATGGGCCGTGGGTGGAGAAATGTGGAGTTGGACCTCTCCCAAGAGTGCAACAGCAGAAGATGCCAGGCATCCCCAAGGCTCAGGAGGCCTCCACCTCCTCCCTCAGAGGGAGCCATGGGCCAGTGCACACTTCCACATGGAGGGAGCCACCCTTCCCTGGGGGCATTCCCCGGGGACTCATGCTCTCCCTGCAGGGCCTCCAGCCTCCATCCCTCTGATCCCCACCTGTCCTCGTCTCCCAACCTACCATCCAGAGTGGAGGCCACAGTGGACTCACCTGTAAGTGCATCTCACGACCCTTAGGATGAAGCCCACACCCCACGCATGTGACCCACGAGCCCCCTTCCCACTTTTCCAATCTCATGTCTGTACACTGCCCCCCTGGCCACGCCTCCCCAGAACTCAGCCTGTTTCAGTCCCTCCGAGCTTCCACACAGGCTCACAGGCTATTCCCTCTACCCGTTCCCACTCCCCACGCATCCCACCTTTGTACCTGGTGTCTGTCCTTCACATCTTGGTTTAGATGTTATCTATTCTAGGAGTCGTCCCTCTGAGATAGACATGATGCTAGAAGACCCAGTTTCCCCTTCAGGGAAGCTCTTGCTGCCCTATTGTGAGGAATGCATGAGTGGACAGCACTGCTGACAGCCGCACAGCTGCCTCATCCAGCTGCTGAGGAAGGCGGGGGAGGGACAGGCCCAGCAGTGTCAGCCCCACTAGGAACCCTGTGACTGGCAATCTTCTTTCCAGAGCCCCACACCCGGTGGACTGAGGCTTCTTGTGACTGCATTGCAGCTCAGTTTCTTCCTTGGCCCCGTCCTGCTTCCTTTGCCTTCCTTTCCCAGGAGTTGACCCCGTGGAACGTCTCACACCCTACTAAACTCCATCTCAGCATCTTCTTCCCAAGAACCCAACCTGCAATTTTGTTCTATCCCACACCTCGGGCAGAAAGAACTCTTCTAGTTCATCAGCCAACACCCACTCTCATCCCATTCCTTCAGGTCATCCCCGGCATCATAACCGTCTATTAAGAGTCTGTAGCCCCCACTGGATCAGAAGCTACATCTGGCAGGCTCACCCTGGTGCACTCCGGACCTAGCGCAATTCTCAGTACATAACT
This sequence comes from Aethalodelphis obliquidens, assembly GCF_003676395.1. Lineage (NCBI taxonomy): Eukaryota > Metazoa > Chordata > Mammalia > Artiodactyla > Delphinidae > Aethalodelphis > Aethalodelphis obliquidens. The sequence goes on along the minus strand of NW_020838004.1, from coordinate 4,350,034 downwards.
GATACTGAGTCAACTAACAGAGATCCCAGAGAGCAGGGAATTCGTACTCAGTATGAGAATCCCACCGTTTATGGTATGCATAAATGAATGAATGAGTTCCCCTATTTTTGAGATTTTCCAACATTTGGCCTAGGAAGCCATTGTTAATGAAATGAAAGCATCAACATTTCAGAGCCATAAGAAACTAGAGAGAAGAAGCACCATTCTTAAAAATAGGTGGATCATTAAGAGAACCATGCTAAGATGAGGTATGCAATGGATGTAGCCATTCTTTGCACCTGTTAATAAAGAACTTTGTCGCCTGGACGAGACATTTGAGGACACCATCCTCCAGATATGTTCAAAGGAAAGTTTTAAGAATACTCATAAAAGCTGAATATTGAATGGGAACTGGCATGCCCTGGGGTGTGGAGGGCCTGAGGAGTAGTATAGATGATATAGTAAGCCTTCCAGTGTTTACTTCCTTTAACAGCCATGGGACTCTCTAGGGCCATTTTAGGCCCATTTTCCATAAGGAATCTACAGCCAGAAAGAGGCTGTCTGGATTCTCATCCTGAGTACCTGCAGGATCATCAAAGCACAGAGAGAAAACAAAACCTCCTCTCTCTTTCCTACGTCCTGCAAGTAGATCTGCCAAATCTCTATAAAGCAAAATGAGTAATAAGAATACCTGACATTTGCTGACTGCTGCATATGTGCCAGGCCTGTGCTGGGAACTTGATGTGGGCTGTCTAAGTAAACAGGTTGCAGGTTGCCAGCAGCAACCCTGGGAGACAAATGGTATCCCCAAACAGGTGCAGAAGCTGAAACTCAGAGATTAAGTTGCCCAAAGTTTGTAGGAACATCAAAATCAAGGTTTGAATCCAGGTCTCTTTGATCCCATAGCTCGTCTTCTGAGCCACAAATGACATCACCTCACAAAGACCGTGCCTGTCATAGGGACTGATTGCAGCTGCTCTCAGGGCAAAAGGAAGACACTGGGAGCAGTGAGACAGCTGCTTCACTGGGCTCATGTTCTGCTGTGTCAGCAAAGACCCAGTTTATAAAGGTCCAGAGCCTGCCTTGTACTTCTTTCTGAAATATGCTGAGTGCATTAAAAGTTCTGGGACCAATTCCAACGTGGGGGGTGGGTGGAGGGATGGCAGTGAGAGGTGGTTCCCACACACCACCAAGCAATTCTCCAAACACCCGTTGGGTGTCCTACAGTTTAACTCAATTCTGACACTTTCCGATTCCAGTCTGAAAGCTCAGTCCTACGAGTCTGTCCCCCACTTAAGACACCAATGGCAAGCCCAGGGCAACTGGCTACAGATTGGAGTTTCCAAAGACTTCCTCCTAGGGTTTGTTTAATCTGCTAGAGTGGTTCCAGACACCAGTCACAAGTCCAGATTGTTACCTGTGCCTCTGATCAACAGCCTATAAATTGGAAGTTGCCACGACCCCCTCTTTGGGTTCGATTAATTTGCTAAAGCAGCTCATAGAGCTCAAGAAACCTGTTTGCTTACTAGATTACCAACTCATCTTAAAGGGTATTAAAGGATACAAATCAACAGCCGGATGCAGAGATACATGGGGAGAGGTCCTGAACAAAGAAGCTTCTGTTCTCATGGAGTTTGGCGTCCGGCATTGTGGCACTTGGGAGCGTTCTGTTTCCACAAGCTGGAAGCTTCTGGACCTCCTCCTTTTGGGTTTTTATGGATGCTTCATTACATAGGCATGATTGATTAAATCATTGACCATTGGTGATCGATTTAACCTCTAGCCCCTCTCCCCTCCCTGGAGTATGAGGAGTGAGACTGAAAGTTCAAACACTGTCTTCAGGGTTGGTTCCCATGGCAACCAGCCCTCGTCCTTACCTGCTTTCCAAAAGTCACCTCATTAACCTAAACCCAGTTATGGTGGAAAATGGCTTGTTATAAATCAGGGTTCCCCAACCCCCAGGCCACGGACCGGCACCGGTCAGTGGCCTGTTAGGAACCCGGCCACACAGCAGGAGGTGAGCAGTGAGCGAGCGAAGCGTCATCTGCCGCTCCCCATCGCTCCCATTACCACCTGAACCATCCCCCCCACACCCCCGCCACCGGTCCATAGAAAAATTGTCTTCCACGAAACCGATCCCTTGTGCCAAAAAGGTTGGGGACTGCTGTTATAAATAACAAGACACCCATTTTGCCTTTGTGGCTCTGATTTCAGGAACTGAGGACAAGAGACCATAAATGTAAGGGTTTATTACTAGACTCAATTCCATTCCATTGATCCATACGTCTAAATTTATGTCAGTACCACGCTGTCTTGATAATGTAGCTTTGAGGTAAGTTTTGAAATTGAGAAGTGTGAGTCCTCCAACTTTGTTCTTTTTCAAGATTGTTTGATATATTCTAGATCTCTTACATTTCTATATGGATTTTATGATTGACCTGTTGATTTCTGCAAAAAAGGCAGCTGGGATTTTGATAAGGATTATGTCGCATCTGTAAATAATTTGGGGGACTTGTGCCATCTTAACAATATTAATTAAGTCTTCTGCTCCATGAACATGTATGTTTTTCCATAGGTTACTTTAATTTCTTTAAAGAGTGTTTTATAGTTTTCAGTGTACAGATTTTATAATAATCTTGTTATATTTATTACTAAATATTTTAATCTTTTTGATACTATTGTAAATGGAATTGTATTATTAATTTCATTTTCAGGTTAGTCATTGCTAGGTTATAGAAATACAGTTGGTTTTTGTATATTTATTTTGTATCCTGCAGCTTGGTAAGCTTATTTATTAGTTCTAATTTTTTTTTCTTGTTCCTGCAGTTGCTTTGAATTCTTCAGGATGTTCGGTATACATGATCATGTCATCTGTGAATAGAAATAGCTTTACTTTTTCCTTTCCAATCTGGATGCCTTTTACTTCTTTTTCTTGTCTGATTGCCCTGGCTGGAACTTTCAATACAATATTGAATAGAAGTGATGAGAGCAGACATCCTTTTTTTGTTGCTGAACTTAGGGGAAAAACATTTAGTCTTTCACCATTAAGTGTGATGTTAGCTGTGGGTTTTTGGTAATTACCCTTATCAGGTTGAGGAAGTTTCCCTTCTATTCCTATTTTATTGCATGTTTTTATCATGAAAAGATGTTGTATTCATCAAATGCTTTTTCTGCATCTATTAAGATGATCATGCTGTTTTTGTCTTTTATTCTATTAATATGTTTTATTACATTAATTGCTTTTGGAAGTTGAACAAACCTTGCATCCTGAGATAGCTAGATTAAGTATGGTATATAATCCTTTTTACATGTTGTTGGGTTTAGTTTTTACTATTTTATTGAGGATTTTAGCTCATATTCAAAAAGATATTAAGTTGTAGTTGTTGTTGTTTTTTTTGTAATATCTTTTCTGGTTTTGGTATCAGGGTAATATTGACCTCATGGAATGGGTTGGAAAGTGTTCCCGCCTGTTCTATTTTGGGGGGCGGTGGGAAGAGTTTGTGAAGGATTGGTAATAATTGATTTTTAAGTTTTTGATAAAATTCATCAGAGGAGCCAGGTTTTCAGTAGATTCACAGAGCTATGCAACGATCTCTGCAGTCTAATTTTAGAGAATTTCTATCACCCCAAAGAGAAACCTTGTGCCCATGAGCAGTAAATCTGCCTTTCTCCCAGCCTCAGGCAACCAGTGCCCTACTTTTTGTCTTTATAGATTTGCCTATTTTGGGTATCTTATATAAATGAAATCATGTAATATGTGGTATTTTAGGACCGATTTCCTTCACTTAGCAGATTGCTTAAGGTTCACCATTGTTGTATTAATACTTCCTTCCTTTTAATTGCTGAATAGCATTCTATTGCATAGATATACCAAATTTTGTTCTTCATCAAATGAGAGACATGTGGGCTGTTTCCACTTTGGGCTATTATGAATAACACTGCTATAAACATTTGTGTACACGTTTTTGTGTGCATCAGCAATGTTTTTAAAAATACGCTTTAAAAATTTTATCCAGCATTTTAGTTGTTTTCATCAACCGAACTGCCAGAAACAGAAATCGAACTGTGCCTTTCCCACTCAACATGTGCCTCCCTTTTAGGGCGAGGGATATGGCCAAAGGATTTGGTGGCCCAGCATAAAGAGAATCTCCAGCAGTTCCATAACTGAGGGCTTTATGCGGGGGAATACAGGACCCCAAATGAAGGAACAGAGAAATCCACCCACCTATAAATACCACCCATTCATTAATAGTTTTTGAGCATCTACTATGTATGGGCCAGGTCCTGTATGGGAGGCTGAAGGTACAAGAGAGTATAAGACAGACCTGGTCCCCTGACTCAGAGAGCTTACATTTTAACAGAAAACAATCGAACAGGCAAGCTGCAATACAATATAATAAGTGCAATGAAAAAGGAAGAACAGCGGAATATGGGAGTGAATAGGAGGTCTCACAGCCTAGTGGGAGAGACAGTAGGAGAGAGTAGGAAAGTCTTCCCAGAGGCAACAGGAGCTACTTCAATTGTGTGTCTCTGGGGTAGGAGGTTGACATGCGAATGAAATTTCCTTGCACTGTTCATACTCCGTTATCCAGAGACCCTGATGCAGAAATACACTTCAGCAACCCAGGCCCTCCTCCTGGTAGGACAATGAGCTTGGCACAGTGCTTGGCAGACGCATAGCTGGTTCTGTGTGTGTGTGTGTGTGTGTGTGTGTGTGTGTGTGTGTATTTGTTTGGGACACACACACACCCACATACACACACACAATGAATGAATCCATGCCAAAATGAGTTGTACCCCCCAGGTGACTGTGATCTAGGCGTCTTCCTAGACTTACAAACCGCTGCATGAGAGCTCTCTTCTTGTAGGGCAGAACAGAACTGGGGAATGTAAAGCTTGTTCTTCAGTTCTCTGTTGGACAGCTGCAGGGCTGTCCAACAGAACTCTCTGTGATGATAGAAATGTTCTAGATCTGTGCTCTGTAATATGGTAGCTCACTAGCCTCACGTGGTTACTGAGCACCTGAAACCTGGCCAGTGTGACTGAAGCACTGAATTTTTATTTCCATTTAATTTTAATCGATTTAAATTTAAATAGTCACATGTGGCTAGTGGCTCCTCTATTAGGACAGCATACCAGAACCATCATGACATTTACGGATGCAGTTTTCAAAGAGCTTTCACCTCCCTTGTCCCTTACTGTCTCTTTTGATCCTCACAACAGTATTATGAGAAACAGACACCAGGCATCTTTCATCTCACTTTACAGATAAGGAAACTGAAGTTAAGAGTTGCCCCAGCTAATGACTGAGTTTGACCTAGAGACCAGAGCTCTTGAATAATCGGAGAGAGTGAAGTTCTTCCCTCTAGACATCAGAAGATGACCACGAAACCCAAATAATGTCTCACCTCATTGTTATGACTGTTTATAGCATTGGGCATCTGCCGGGAGCCAGCACTGGACTAGCAGAACTTCCAAGTCCAGATCCTAGAGCGAGAATGGTGGCCATTCCCACGGTGGACCACTAGAGGGGGCTACTATCAGAGGAGCAAGCTCTGACACCAGGTCGTCTCCCTTATTATAGGCTTTTCAAAGGTGGAACAGATGGTCATCTTTTTGGTGATATTTCCATGTCATATGCAGGAACTGGCTCCCAAATAGCTTTCCCTGAGGTCCAAATGCGCTGATTAGATTTGAGGGTTTTTTGGGTCTAAAGTTATTTAGAAGCAACTTTCCAAAGAATCATTAAGACTTACCAATAATTTCTTGAAAGTCGACTTGAATAGGAGAAAGAATAGAAAAGTAATGGGAAGAGGAGCAGGGTGGGAAAGGGGTAAGATTTGTGGAAGGAATAGGTCACTGAAAAGGTAGGAGCAGAGGAAACAAAAGACAAACCTCAATTACTAGCCCAATTCCTCTCTCACTGGGACAAAAAAACACATAAGGACTTAAAAGGATTCCCATTATCCCCCCTTGTGGCTGGATGGGGAGGTAGGGAGGGTTGCATGTCCTTCTGGGACTAGGTCCCAGTCTCTGATTTTTAATATTTCCATCTTATCCCAAGAAGAAAATTCTCCCCTGGATCTTAAGCAACAGCTCTTCCTTATTTCCCTCTTCAAACCTGTGAACAAGTTAGACAAGGTGGCAACACTACATTCTATCAGAAACTGAGCTTCAGTGAGCCCAGTGACCTGCCTGAGATCGCTCAGCTGGTAAATGGCAGAACTAATGTAGAACCGGGTTTGTGTGACTCGGCCTGACCAGTATGGTTGCATAGGTTGGGCACTAGCCAATTGCAGGAGGTGACTTGAACTTAGGCATCTCCTTAGATGTGAATGTGCATAACCATACTTCTCCAGCAAATGGTAATCAAGTGTCTTGAGGGAGAGTGCCTTTTTCTACTTTGCTAAAGGTGCCGTTTGAGCTCTCAGCAGCCCTGGCCTGGCTGCAGTCACTCCTCTGTGAGGAGGTAGAGCCATGATGGGTGGTTCCAGAAGCCCAGAAGATCAGCCTTGAGGACTGCTCCGGCTCAGTTGGCCCCTATATGTACCTTTGCTCAGCCTAATTCCAAAGTCTATGACAACCTGCTGAATCCCAGCCAGACCTTTGGGTATGGATAGAGGCTGGAGGTCAGAGGAAGATGCCCTTCAGTGAAGAAGAATTTGCTAATAATAATAATAGCAATAAAGAAGAAGAAAGGAAGGAAGGAAGGAAGGAAGGAAGGAAGGAAGGAAGGAAGGGAGAAAGAAAGAAAAAGAATAAGCTCATTCCTTCTTGACCAGGAAAGGAACAGAAGCACCAGTGAGAAGATAACAAGCATGGATTGTGGAGGCAGCCAGACTGTGGGCCCAAACTGGCCTCTATCACTTACTAGCTGGCTGACAGGCAGCAAACTCCTTAGCTTCTCTGAGCCTTGGCTTCCTCATCTGTTAATAGTGGGTAGGGAGAGGGGGGTCACACTTTTTCAAAGGTTGTTGCAAGGATTAAATGAAATAATGTATGCAGAGGTTTTGGCACAGTGCCAGGTACAGTACGGGCTCTGCCAAGTTCAGCCACCATCATTGTTATTGTATGTCTGGTCAGCAGTCAGTGGTGTGGAGCCAAAGGCTGGACTGGGAATGTGGAAGTCACGGACCAAGAGCTGAGAAACCCTCTGCCGTCCTGGTTGCAGCCCGAGGAGACTGGGCAGCTGGGGAAATCCCACCCCGAATTCTTAACAGGAAAGTTGTTGACAGAGATGATCTATCTTGGGTATGCCAAGCCCTCACTGTTCTTTACCCGGACCATTTTTCAGGGTTGTATCTGCAGCAAGCAACCTTGAGGAATGGGATAATGTCTCCCTCTGGACAGAGAGGAAGCTTGCTTACCACACTCTATAAGAGCAGCGGCTGCCTCAAGCTCAGTGATCTCCAGCTTTGATGCAAACCCACTGCGTGGACAGCATCCACCTGGGCCCCTCTGCATGACCCTGTGTGACGTGAGGGTGTGGAAAACGGATACCTACATGGTGCTCACACTGCTTCCTGTGCCACGAATAACAAAGTCCTTTGTCTCTGACTCAAGAGTGTCATGTCTTCTGCCAGCCTCCATGGAACAGAAACAGGCTAGCTTATTACCTGGGAAGTGGGGCAAAATTCCAGACCCAAACAGAAGGCTTTGGCAGCCTTCTGTACGGAAGGAGGGACTATGGACAGTTGTCACTTAGAAATTCTTTTATTTTTAAATTTTTTATTGAAGTATAGTTGATTTATGATATTTATTAGTTTCAAGTGTACAGCAAAGTAATTCAGGGAATATATATATATACTTTTTTCAGATGATCTTTCATTATAGGTTATTACAAGATATTGAATATAGTTCCCTGTGCTATACAGTAAATCCTTAATATTTATCAACTTTGTATATAGTGGTGTGTATCTGTTAATCCCAAACTCCTAATTTATCCCTCCCCCACCCCCTTTCCCCTTCGGTAACCATAAATTTGTTTTCTATGTCTGTGACCGTGTTTCTGCTTTGTAAATATATTCATTTGTATTATTTTTTAGATTCCACATATAAGTGATATCATATGATATTTTACTTCACTCAATATGATAATCTCTAGGTCCATCTATGTTGCTACAAATTGTATTATTTCATTCTTTTTTATAGCTGAATAATATTCCATTGTGCGTGTGTGTGTGTGTGTGTGTGTGTGTGTGTATGTGTGTGTGTGTATGTAAACCACAACTTCTTGACCCATTCATCTGTTGATGGAACATATGGTAATTCTATTTTTAGTTTTTTAAGGAACCTCCATAGTGTTCTCCGTAGTGGCTGAACCAATTTGCATTCCCACCAACAGTGTAAGAGGGTTCCCTTTTCTCCACACCCTCTCCAGCACTTATAGAAATTCTCGAAGTTGCATCTGACTATCAAACACACTAGGGGCAGGAGAACGCATTGAAATGTATGGACACTCCTGCCCTTCCCCCACAAACATCCCCTTTGGCGTCAGCACAGCCTTGACTGAGGCCTCATGAGTCAGGCAGGCAGCTGAGTTGCAGGAGGCCTGCCACCCTGGCCTGCTTCTGGCTGTGTCCTAGATGGCACTGCTGGCCTTGGGGAGAGAGTGGGGTGAGCCTGCAATGCTTTATTGACTCTGAAGCGTACAGACTGTCCTGCCTCCTAGGAAAGGTCTGAGGCCAAGTGGCTCGACTTTTAAGAGATTTCAAAATTCTCTTATGTCACCGATCTTCAGCAGTATTAAAGAAGAGCTGAAACTGGGAATTTGAAATCACAAACATCAAGGGTCTCCGGTTTTTATTTTATTAACCATTCTGTGTGTGTGTACTTTGCTGTTAGCCACCTGGAATCCTTGTGGGAAAGATGAAAGGTACAAACAAGCCAGCAAACAGACGTCAGAAAGGCAGAAAGCCCACACTCAGATCTCCTGCGGGAGATGCTGGCCAAGTTCAAAGGAGGTGAGAAAAAGGAGGGATGGAGATTTTCAGAACACAAAATTGACATGCTCTTTGAAAGCTGTGTATAAACAGAAGTTTTGTAAAACTCCCGCTTGAAACGCACAGCGAGGCGGAAGGGATCATTCCTCATCTCGGGACTCTCCAGAGGCCCATGGCTACTGTCAAGAAGGTGGAAATCTGAGGCATATCTATAGTCTTTAATGTTGATCCTTGTTTTTCAAAAAGGAAAGGAAATGAAAGGAACAAAGGGCAGATTTAGCTGACAAGGAAGCCTGCAGAGGTGATACTATAGAAAGAGGGGCAGACTCTCTCATATTTGGAACCATCAGAGGTCTGACAATGGGGGTCTCCAGTGAAGACACACTGGGGTCCGGTTTTGAGATGTTTGGAAGGAGGCCATGCTGTGAATTCTCTATCGTCATTGTGGGCGTGAGAAGCCAGCTGTCTGGGCTGAGCCAGGAGCTCTCCTGTGCTTACCTTACTTGGGACCAGAAGGATCCGAGTTGCCAGTTTAGGCAACAGGAGAGATGTTTTGGTACCTAACCGAATCACCAGAAGGACAGGAGCGCTCTGGGGCTGGGACGACAGGAACCAAGGGCAGGAACCCAGCCCAGAGGCTCCCAGTCACTCCTCTCCGCTATGTTCTCTCTCAACCGTGCTTCCAAAATGTAGGGTGCCTGTCCACCAGATGCCAGCTCTACCACCAGGGAGGGACTGCAGCCTGGCTCAAACTGAAAAGGTCAGCATACAGGGGGATGCAGAGTGCAAGGGAGGACTGTGTACCTCCCTGTGTACAACCAGAGAGCTCTCTTCTTTCTCCTTGAAAGCAAAAGCGGGTTTGCCTAAGAATGGAGGTCACAGGTGGTAAGATGCTGACAATCATAGGTGGCTCCTGCTTCCTCGTCCATAGCTCCTTTGTTAACCCAAAGCACAGGAGCCTAAATCCAGGCCTCCCCCCATCACGGGAAACAGCTGCGTGGGCCCTGACTCAGTGCATCAGTTACAACCCTGGCTTTGGGACCAGCTCTCTGCACTTTGCAGCATCCATGAAGCAGCACGGTGTCTGCAAACTCCTCCCTCCCCGCTGCCACGTCATCTCATTGGTTGGCTTATCCTTTGCACCTGGCTGGACAGATTGACCCCCCACCTCCATCCCAACAAGGCTAGTAAAACAAGTTGCTCCCTGGCCCTCTGAAGAAAACAATGCATGTCCCTGGACCATAAGAACTCACCGTCTGCAAGTCAATCCCAAGGAGCCCTTGGCACCAAGCTCTACACTAAGAACAATAGCTGACATCCATCGTGTGCTTTCTCCAGGCCAAGGTCTACACTGGGTACTGTCCAGACATATCTTATACTCCTGATGGGAATCTCTATGAGAAACAGACTGTATCCTCATGTTATAGATGACGACACTGAGGCACTGAGAGGTTAAGTGACTGGCCCAGGCTCACACAGCTAGTAAATGGTGGAGCTGGTCTCCAGTTGACCAGTCTGACTCCAGAGAGGGGCCTTCCTAACCACTCCATGGCTGGTGGTGCCCCTGAGAGGGGAGACCATTGGTTCATCTATTCATGACATCATGTTGCTGGTTGGGGAAGGGATTCATGGAAGGGAGGTGGGAGGCCCTTGGGGGTGATGCCCTCTCTATGCAACATTAATTAATGCCTTTAAGCCTAATAACAGAAGCAACAATAATACCTGTCCCATAGGGTTATTGTGAATATTAGTTAATGCACAGAAAGTACTTAGCACAGAGCCTGGCACTTGGTAAGTGGCAACTGTCAGCTCTGCCTGCTTGGTAGTTGTACTGACGACCACAGGAAATGCTTGTCATCTGGCATCTATGATGCAGACACAACACAAATTCAATTGGTCTGCAGATCTGTTGATTCAGTTTCCTATTCAGCTCATAAATCACCTGCCCTTCTTAGTGGTGACAACATTCCTGGGCAGAACAATGTCTTTGAATTAGTCTGTCTCCGTGCTTTCTTTCCCACGCCTGAAGCTGCAGCAGGAAGAGGGCAAGAGACCTTGGGGTCATTAGACTTGCACACAGAATCCAGCTCCATCCCTTCTTGGTGTGTGATTTCAGGCAGACCTCTTAACATCTTCAAGCCTCAATTTCCTGATATATAAAATGGGCTGGATAATACCTACCTCATAGGTAGAGGGGAGAGTAAGATGAGAAAAGGTATGTATAACTTAGGATACTGGGTCTGACATGTACCTCGTGTGACAGACTTAATTTTCCAAAATGGTCACGGCAATAGTAATATCTCTAGTCCCTTGTGCTCTTCCAGAAACTCACCATTTCAAACACTTGAAGAGATAAAGTCTATCCTGCTTGCCCCCCACCTTCCCTTGAACCCCGGCAGGTCCTTGTAAATGCCTTGAATAGATGTGGCAGAGAGATGCTGCGTGACATCTGAGGCCAGGTCATAAAAGGCAATACGTCTTCTGCTGGGCGTGCTGCCTCCCTCCCTCTCTCTCTCTCTCTCTATACATATATATATATGTCTTTGACACCCTGAGCTACCACATAAGACGTCCAACCACCCTGAAGCTTCCACACTGGAGAGACCCTGGGAGAGACCACAGAGGGAGATGCCCCTGGACTCCCCACTCTTGTAGCTTCCATGATTTTGAGCCACTTCAGCTGAGCAAAGCAGAGATGAAATACCACCCCCCCCCACCCCAAGCCCTGCCCAAAGTGAAGTTATGAGCAAAATAAATGGTTGTTTTATGCTGCTAAGTTTGGGAGCAATTGTGATATGGCCATAGAAACAGAAATACCCAACGTCATTATTGTCCCTTCCTCATAGTGTGGACTCAATACCCTTGGTTATCTTTCTATAAAACAGCATCTATTGGATCACAGTCCCGATTAAATATACTTTTGCCCGCTCCCAACATCTATGGCCACAGGACAAGGGCCAGAATCTTTGGCACGGCAGCTCACGGACCTAGAGGACCGCCCAGACTCATCCCCACCAGCCCCTGCAGACCAGAGCCGTGGTTTCCTGGGGACGCCCTGCCTCTGTGCCCACTGACCCCCTGCCCTCTGCCCTCAGCACTGTCTCCTTTTCTCACTCATCCACGTTCAACTCACACGTTGCCTATTTCCCCACTTCTTTAGACCAACAGAACAACCTGTACAACCCGTGAGTTTGACATTTACTATACACGGTACTGTGGTCCCCTCTGGTCTTTTCACCCAGACTATGAGCTTGGGGGCGTGGGGCACGGAAGGCAGGTACAGCGTCTTATTTATCTTTGCATCTCTCATCTAACACAATAAAGGTTTGTTGAACTAATATGTTTTTAAGCGTGTTTCTCAGTGTGAATCACGCGTTATTTGGGATGCTTTATACATCCTCCACATACTGAGAATGCTGAAGAATCAGCTGCTACAGGTGGTCCCTACCAGACTGTGATGGGAGGTGTCTCTCCAACCCTGTTTCTCAAATGCAAAGGGGCCCTGCATCTGCCAGCAGCTCTGTTATCCCTGGGAGAGGCCCTTGTCTGTTTTCATCTGCCATCTTGCTGCTGTGGTCATTCTCATCTCAGCACTGCTATAGTGTCATAGGTTTTGAGGCTGTCAAAGGAAGAGTCCTCAAGCATTGTTTGCTGTGATCCCACAGTCCTGGGCCCTACCTGCCTGGCTCTGACACTGGGAGAAATCTCAACCTCTGAGCCTGGAATTATGCCTTTATGATATCTCTTGGCTCCTTAGACGTATGAGTTAGATGTGAAGCTCTTCTCAGGTGATGGCCTGACCGATTCACATCACACCCATCACTTCTTGGTTTACTGATCCCCAGGCAGGAAAGGGGGCAGGGCTCCGAAAAGACCCGATGCCCACACAGCATCTGCACAGAGGGATCCCTCTGCCCGAAAAGCACTAAAAGGGCTGCAGGGGAGCCCAGCTCTAATCTGGCTCTGCTGGTACTTCACCATGGCCTTGGGAAGGTGCCCCAGTTCTCTGTTCTCATTCTCTCAGCTGTGTAACCAGGAATCACATAGCCATCGCTAGGCAGTGCTAATAGCATGTAACTAAATAGCAGTAAAAGACACACTTAGGTTCTTTAGAAGAAATGCATTTTGCACAGGGTGCGGATGTTACTAAGTAGAGATTTCACATTTATCAGCCATTCATTGGATGCCTGGTGTTACTCTACAGAAAGCAAATGTGGGTGGTGGTGTTTTTTTGTTGCCAGAAGCCCTAACGAAATGCACTCCTCTCCAGATCACTGTGTCGGTCTTGACCGAGAGGCACAGATGACTTGAGCAGAGGCTGGCTCTGCCTTTTCCGCTGATTACGTCTGTTTATTACTGATGTATGACGTCAGTTGCACATTCCTGGACAGCTGTGACATGTGCCCAAGCCTGAGTCTGTGAATTCTGTAGGAAAGGGGAGCAGTGACGTGACAGTGGGAAAGAGATTTTTTATTTTTCAAGATATAAACTATTGACATCTAATTTTAAAATTATTATTATTATTATGGCTGTACCTCACAGCTTGTGGGATTTTAGTTCCCTGACCAGGGATTGAACCCGGAACTTTGGCAATGAAAGCGCAAAGTCCCAACCACTGGACTGCCAGGGAATTCCGCCCAAGTTTTTTAAAATAAATAAAGATACTGCTTATGGTTATTGCCTCCAACTACCTCCCTTCCAGGTGAAATGGGATTGAGAAAGTAAATAGACCAGCGAGAAAGGAGGGCAGGGAACATCACGGGCTCCTTTGCGGATCCCCTCTCCGTGGCTCTTCTGGAAAGGCTGGGATAGGACAGCTGATGGGCCCTGCTGGTGGCTGTGGAGCTCTTAGAGATGGAAGAAGGGGGAAAAGAAAGAATCTGAAGAAGACTGGATATATGCATATGTATAACTGAATTACTTAGCTGTACACCTGAAACAAACACAACACTGTGAATCAACTATACTCTAGCATAAAATAAAAATTAAATGAAAAAAACTTAACACCGCCCCCCCCAAAAAAGAAGGGGGAAAAGATTCAGCCTGGGTTCTCTCACTGGGTCCCGACTGTGAGACTGCCACATGCAAAAGTTGGTGGAACCTCTGTTCTTCCCACATACACCCCTCACCCCGGCTGGGGACGGCAGTACGTGGCTGAGCCCAGTGCTTGATTCCCAATTGCCGAGGGTGGTGGGGTCTTAACAGATCCGTCCAGGGACCTGGTGTACCTGCCCCAACAAAGATAAGCAAGGAGCAATTTGTTTCCTGTACCCACGACCTCAATTAGACTTAAACGCAGAGGCTGCAGGTTATAATGGGAAAATCTTGACTTTTATGCACCCAAACCTAGGCTCACATGCCACCGGGCCACTCACCTGGGTAAGGGTGGACCTTGGGTCGTTTGCTGAACCTCTCCGAATCTCCCTGTACTTGCTGTCCTGAAGACCCCATGCAGTGACTGATGTAAAATGCTTGGCTTGCAGTAGTTGGTCAGTTCACCTGAGTCTCCCCTCCTCTTCCTTCAGGGCTGGAATCACCAGAGTGATCTGTACCTCCTGGCTTCCCGCGCCCAGGATCTGACATGTGCTGGGCGCATAATTAATTTTCAGTAATAACGTGATAAGTGAATTGTGAACTGAGCTTCTGTTTACAGGCTATTCCTAAAGCTAAATATTTGTAAAAATCTGATAGACACTCTGCAAAATGCAAATGCCGGGGACAAGACAGGGATCAACATAATCAACATCACTGGACAAAGTCAGACTGGCCTCGTGTTGAGCTGGATAATGTCAGGAAAATGTGTCCTTCTCCAGGCCGAAGACTAGGACATTGGATGGAAAATGAGCCTGTCAGTTAGAGCTGGCAGGTTTTCTGGATAGAAACAGGGCAGGCGAGGCTAGGCTGGGCCTGAACCATCAGCTGGGGCCATGGCACTGTCAAGTCCTTGGGGTCCCGATGTCATCGTGCTTGGACAGGCCCATGGAAATGTTACGACGCCCTGGAGGAACTTGGGGGCAGCGTTTGGCCAAGCTTGACACAAATTGTAAGTTTTGGCCTCTTTCTTAGCAGTTAGTTCTCCTTTAACTGCTGGGAAAATGCTGTAGGGAAGCTGGTGGGGGCAGCGACGGAGCATGGACTTCAATCAACTCCCCTCTTCCATACAAAGAAACACTATGCAGCCACCAAAGACAAGAAGATAGACCTATATATGTGGGTAGAGAAATCTGCCTCTGATCTATTATTGAGTGAAAAAGAATTTTGTGTGAAATAGCATGGTCTTATTTTAAAATTAATATTCATTCTCACATCTGTATACCTACCTATTTGGTTGTATACAACTGTTCACGGTGGTGACTTACAGGGCTTTAGAGCTTCTATTTTGTACACTTCCATATCATGGGATTGTTCTTTTTATAACAAACATGGATTACTTGCATCATTTTTTTTTTTTTTTTTTTTTTTTTTTTTGCGGTACGCGGGCCTCTCACTGCTGTGGCCTCTCCCATTGCGGAGCACAGGCTCCGGACGCGCAGGCTCAGCGTCCATGGCTCACGGGCGCAGCCGCTCCGCGGCATGAGGGATCTTCCCAGACCGGGGCATGAACCCGTGTCCCCCTGCATCGGCAGGCGGACTCTCAACCACTGCGCCACCAGGGAAGCCCTACTTGCATCATTTTTTAAGTTGGATTTTACTCTGGTTTCTTCTGCCGGTTTCCCTGAAAACAGTCGCTGAACACATGCAAGCCGCTTGGGAGAATTCACATTCGGTTCAAATCTTTATGAGCATCTACTCTGGCTACAGGACAGGGTTCCTACCCCAGATGGACGAGCTGACGACAGACACTCCTGTATGCGTTCACTGTAATAGGAGGTGGACTGAGGCTGGGAGATGCCACGATGCTCAGAGCCGTCCTGTGTGGAGGGCCTACCATGGGCAGGCACTTTCCAACTCTTCCCCCATGAAATCCTCAGGGTTGACTCATTCGGTCAACACGTGCTCGAGCCCCTATAGAGTGTCATGAAATGTACTAGGGCCCGATTCATATTAGTGGAGAAACAGACACGGTACCACCCCCATGTCATCTTACAGGTGAGACGTTCTGAGAAGTTCAGCAACTTTCTCAAGGTGCTTCAGCTACTAATGGAGGAAGGCTGATGCATGTTGACACTTGGGGTCTGGATCGCCTCCCTGACGGAAGAGACATTGGAACTGCACTTTAAAGGACGAGTAGGACTTGGACAGACAGAGAGCGGGGCTCTGAGCCAAGGGCCGGAATGGAAACGCACAGAGCAGATTCGGGGCATGGAAGTGACGGCGGGGTGACTTGAGGGCCGGAGACGGAGGGAGGGAAGTGGTGGGAAACCAGCCTGGGGCCTGGGCCGAGGCCGAGGATTATGGAGCATGAAGGCTTTATCAGCAGTTTGGACGTTCTTCTGAAGGCCACTGGGAGCTAATACTTCTGTTGTGGTTCCCCTTGAGGGGGTGATGTGATCAGACTTTAACAGCTTGAGGGGACCAGTGTGGCCTGGAGTCTCTGGAGCTAGTCTGCCAGGTCTGGATCCCAGCCCTGCCATCCACAAACTCTAGAATTTGGGGCAAGAGACTTAAGTTCTCTGCCTCTTAGTTTCTCCTCCAGTAAAATGGGGATCTAATAACAGCGCCGGCCTCACATGACCGTAAGAATTCAATGTCCTAAGGTAGGAGTGGCTCACAGGAGTGTGGGGTTGCATAATGACAATAAATAAACGCCGGTCATTCCTCGTTTCTCTGGTGTCCGTGTCAGGGATGCAGTGGCTGCAGTGGGAGGCAGGAGGATCCTGAAATTGTCCAAGTGAGAGATGAGGTCTGGAGCTAAGGCCGTGAGGATGGAGAGAATGAAAGGAGAGAAACAACATGGGAAGGTGGAGTGCGTAGCCAGGAACAGGGGACGGGAGGGAGCAGCCCCGATGCCCAGCAGAGGTGACGGAGAGGATGGCACGGCGAGCAGAGCACAGAGGTGGAAGGGAAGGCACCAGGTCTGGACCAGGTCTGGGGAGACCCACACAGAGATGTCCGTCAGGGACAATCCAGGACTCATCTGACCGGAAATAAAAGGCACTTCCGTTTTACCCTCAGCATCTCTGGACCGCAGTTCTGTGGGCTCAGGTTGTGCCTGAGGAAAAACAAGAGTGGGACCCCAGCCCGAAAGTGGGCCCTGCGACCACATCTACCTTGGGTCCCTTCTCTCTGGTGCCGCCCCCCAAGTGCACCTGCGTCAGTACACAGTCAAGCCGCTCTACGTTAAGTCCTCATCTTGCAAAGAGACCAGAGGCTTGGATCAAGCCCGTCCATCCACACAGGCCTTCTGCTGGAAATACATTTCTGAAAAGAGCCATTTGCCTATCGATTCTCTTCTCTCTATAAAGTGTTTTCTTTTTTTCAGCTAGCCACTTGCCTACCAATTCTCTCTATAACTATTAAAACCAAAAACAAGCAAACAGACCATTAAAAATAAAAGCCACTAAAGTCAAAGGCCACGATGCAGTACAGGAGAGAAGGATGGGGACCTAGAGCAAGCCGGCCTGGGCTGGACGTGCAGCCCGACACGCACTACACTTCTCGTGAGCCTACTTCCTCATCTGAAACTCAGGGATGAAGATGCCTTCACCTACCTTGGAGGTTGTGAAGGTGAAGCAATATTCCAAAGCCAACTCAATAAATGTTAGGTCCTTCCTCCCTCAAACAGTCAGAGGGCTGAAACCAGTCAGGATGTAAAGTTCCGTAGTATGTTTCCAACACTAGGACTAAGGTTCACATTATTTTACTCCAAATTACCCAGCTACATAGCCTGTGAGCCCTGTATTCTCTGTTTTCACATCAGGAACTTGGGAAGAATCACCCTTTGATAGAAATCCACACCACATGGGAAGGGTCTCCTTCTGGGCTGCATAAGGGGAGAGTTTTGAGGGAGACAGACTCGCTAAGACAGAACATCTACCTGCCAAGAACAGGGCAGGTAAAGGAGGCACATCGCAGACATGGCTGTGACTGATAAAAGGGCCACAGAAACAGGAAAACGGCAACATTCTTTAAAGACCAAAAGCTCTTTTTATTTCATCACCGAGCTTTGTATATTTTAAGAAAGGAATTTCAGAACTCCTGATTTATTTCTCACCTGGGGCGTAACTCGTGATTACAATGAGCCCAGGCAATGTAAAAGGCATTGCTCCCATTCCCCGCAGTGCAGAGGCCCCAGCCTGGGATCCAGGACAGAGGCCTGGGCACCTCCCACAAGTGGCAAGCACGGAGTCAGGGCAGGGAGATAGCAGAGGTGGATGCCAGCTCAGAAGGGTCCTCATCTGAGCGCTGAGGCATGCGGGGCCTCCAGCTGTCTTTCCGTAGTAGTCCCGGGAGGTGGAGGCTGGGGAGCTGCCCAGTTTGCCCTTTACTCTCATGAGTCACATCTGCACACGTGCAGGGATCTGGGGGTCCCTGCAGAGAATTCCTTTGGGTAGAAGGCAGGACAGGTCAGAACCCAAGCTCCCAGCCCCTACCCACCTTTCACTGCAAGTGCACGGGCTCCTGGTCAGGTAGATCTGGGTTCAAATCCTGCCATCGTTCGCACGTTACTTGCCCAAGGTTGTTTCAGCCTCAGTTTCCTTGTCTTTAAAATGGGGATGCCCAGGTTGTTGTGAGGACTGAAGACGGTAATGCGTGCAAACCACACCGGCTGTCCCTGGGGGACAAGAGGTGCATCCCTCGCTCTCCCTACACTCACATTTAGGAAGCTTTACCCATGCTCGGGCCAGGGGCGGGCGCGAGAGGCTTCTGCTCAGAGAGACACAACTAGAAAACAAACAGAGGGCACCTCGCCCTCCCCAGCAGTGTTCCCAGGTCACTGTCCCCTTCGGGCGGAGGAGGGGGGGACCCTTCACTCGGGGACTCTCATGGAATTTGTCCCTTTCTCCTGCTTCAGCCACTGTGGCTCCCACCTGAATTTCACCACTTTACCATGTGACTTCTTTCTACCAAAGCCCCCCACGTTTCCTGTGACCCCAAGACACTAAGAAGGCAGCGACATCTGCCACGTCCATCATGGGGCACAGAGACGCTTCCGACTCCAGCTCAGACTCAGGGCCCAGGCTGCTGGGGTAAATTCCTGAGTGACGGTGGTCACTGGCAGGCCCTGAACCCAGGATCGCCCAAAGAGGACACTCAGATGTGATCAAAGTGGCCACCGTCTCCCGCGCCCACGTCCCCGGCGTTTCCTCCTTCTGTATTTGTCTGGAGGGGTGGGTGGCAGGGTGGACGGCAAGTTCCAGGGGTTTGGATGACTCATTTCCTCCTGGGATCAAAAGCATGAGGCCCACAGGGGCTGGGGGGAGGGAGGGGGGCACGCGGGATGCCTCTTGCCTCTGCAAGCCAAACAGCAAGTGAGGCTGCTTCCAGCAGTAACATGAAATGAAATTCAACCAACATTTACTGAGCACCTGGTATATAAGTTCCTTGGGACAGAAAAGAGCAAGCGTGAGGGAGAGAGCCATTTTATCCATTTATTATATACAATATTAAGGCACAAGTTTAAGCAGCAAAGAATATGAAAATCTTTGGCTGACCAACAGTATCAACATTTGCTGTGAGGGACATGCCGTCTTCTTGGATTTCCCCACTCTGGACACAGACCCATCTGGCCGTGCAGCTCTGCACCCTCCACCTCTGCTTCAATACAGACTAGCACATCGAAGATGCCAGAATCTTACAGCAGAGTCTGCTGGAGGGAACACGCACACGCCACCAAGCAGGGCGGTGACACACACAGCTGGCGGGAAGTGTGGCGGCACCCCGGCCGTTGGTGCTTTGCTGAGGTGGGTGCATGGCCTGCCCAGCCTCACAGAATGTCCCAGATTCTGCATGAGCCTCACGCGGAGAAGGAGCCTCCCCTTCCCCCTCCGCAAAAGGGGAAAACACCTTAATTCAAAGAAAATCACTATGGATCAATTTGCTTACATTCCGGTTTGTAATAAATACTTACAGGTGTCTCTATGTGAACGGAATCTTAGGCAAACCACATGTAAACACACCACTGGGCACCAAAACTTCAGGAGCTGATACAAGAAAATACTGTATATGTACTTCATTATATTGAAAAAACAATATTTTAATTCCGTGAGGAAGCGAAGTTTCATGACAAAGAAACACCTCAGTCTTGGCCTAACATGACAATAACATGCACTTAAGTCTAACAGGGTTTTACAGAATTCCTACTGGAGGCGGCGACTCGTGAATGTGTACTTACACCCGCGTGTACGCAGAGACGTGAACACATACAAGGCGTGGCAAGGGAGCAGGCTTTTTACAACGAACCCTCTGGAAGGTACATGTACTAACGATGACTGTCCTCCTTTGAAGTGGTCACTCTGAGAGCCTCTGAGGGTCCAAAGACTCATCCCCCAGAAACATCTTAAGGACTTCTTTCAAAGGAAAAAGCTAAAAGGATGTGACTTACCTTAATCACCCATCTTTATTTATCCAACTGAGTGAATGACTCGGGATTATTTCCAAACTTAAACCTGCCTTCAAAGGATGATGCTTTCTCAACTCTAAGGATAACCAGAGGAACATGCCAGGCCCCCAGATCCATTCTAACAGAGGCGTCTGCAAAATGTTTCTACTTAGCACGGCAGTAATCAGCACAGAGTCTCGCAAAGGGTCACCTCTTAAGCAATGTGGGGTGAGATGAAACACTTGCATCTTCTGGATGTTAAGAAAAGAAACTCGACATACAACCTTACAGTCACACCTCCTATGTACGCACTGACATATACGTGTCTTTATACATTAAATTACCAGATGAGAGAAGGGGATACTACTTAAAAGGGACAGAAAAAGATTGCTCATTATTGACAGTTCCAGAAGAAATCCATTTACTGAAATGCTGACTTTTCCATGCTCCCAGCTGATCAGCTTCTGGTAATTTCTTAATTACTCTGCGCATCTCCCACGGGGCCACACACCAGAGGCAAACCCATTAAACAATCCTCATGTCGAATGAAGACGTTTTAAACCCACTGATTGATTAGCAAGAAAAAAGAAGAGAAAACCAACATTTATAAAGCGTATACCATGGCTGTGTCAGACTTGGAGAGGAGAAGCAGGCAACTGTGGGCTGGACCTTCTCTGTTTAAGAACACTTGCCCGGCTCCCTTGTACCACCGTCCTCCAAGGCTTAGGAGGAGTGTGAGATCACTGGGGGCAGAGAGAAGCATGCCCCGCCGGCACCAGTGCAGACACGCAGCAGGACTTTGTTCTGGAAAACATACCTCTTTGCTCAGCTCCCAGCAGCCCAAGTGTGAGTTCCCTGCCTCAAAACCTTGCAACTCCTCCACCTTGCAAGTCTCCACAGCCCCCCGGGCGCTGCCCCACCTGACGTCTGTGTTCACATCAGTCCCTGGGACTCAGGCTGCTGTAGGGAGAATTTCTCTTGCCATCAGCTACGGACAAGGATGCAGGAGCCACCTGCAATTGCTAGCGCTCAGCATCCTAGGGACACAGGAGGCTGCGGGCAAACCCAGGAGAGAACAGCAGTGATGGCTGGCTTCTCTGCAGGGGGCATTCCAACAGCCTCCCCGCTGAGCCACAGAACCAACGAACTCTCTCTTCCAAGTTCACAATCCATTGGGAGCAACTGTCTCGATCCAACCCAAGTCCTGTGTAGTCAAATGCACACATAGGTTCCAAACAGCAAGTTCTGCAAAACTGAAGAAGAGAGACATGCCTCCACTCTCTGCCCTCCAACCCAAGCCCTGGGAGGGACGTGGCAGCCCTGTCCTGCATGCCTGCTCCAAGCAGACTGGGCACGACACTGTGGCTGGCTTCCCAACTCTGGGAAGCAGAAGAAAAGCTAAGAAGAAAAAGCTAAGGAAAGGTTCTGCACACGCTCTGAAATTAGTGCCCAAAAGCAGCAACATCTCTGCTGCATACAGTACCCCGGGCAGCACGCAGAAACGGCCAGGTGACACACTGAAGGAAGAAGCGGAGTTACTCCAGCACGTCACCACACAAGGCCAAGGCCTTTACCCTTCACCCTGAGACAGGGCTCGCGAGTTCATTATCAGACACCACTGAAAAGTTCTGGAGGAGGCCTGGCCTCTGGACCACTCGCAAGTAAGTGCTTTTTAAACAGACTTTGTGGTCCTGCTTACAACGGAACACAAAGACTCCTACCTATACCTGTGTTTATGGGCAGTTCTAGCAGTTCTGGGCTTTAGTCCTATTTCTTAGCTCCCGGGGTGGCAAGGGGGCAGGAAGCTCTGTGTGTGTGTGTGTGTGTGTGTGTGTGTGTGTGTGTGTGTGTGTGT
>NW_020838004.1:4197736-4327766 GCF_003676395.1 Aethalodelphis obliquidens | reverse complement strand
TGTGTGTGTGTGTGTGTGTGTGTGTGTGTGTGTGTGTGTGTGTGTGTCTAGGAGTGCACACATCACATAGAGGGGACAGAGCGGGTCAAGCCGTGGCACTTATCATCCCCAAGTCAGAGGCAGTCCAGCCTGTGGCGAAGGCACAGCTCCTCTCCCAAAGCCTCGGCTCAGATCCCAGCCTCTCCTGGGGGAGGGACTTGACCTCCTGAGCCCCAGTTTCCTCCTCTGTGAAACAAGGATGATAAACTCGCCCCTGCTCCCATGTGGTCCGAGGACTCATTAAAAGGGACTTACCCCAGTGCTTGCATAAAGTTGGCACTAAAAAAACGGAGCTAGGATTATTTTCTGAAAATCCAGTGAGATCATATATTGTCAACGGCCAGAACACACAGTGGGAGTTCAGTAGCTGCATTTCTCTTAAATGCAAGCAAGGCTTCGAGCTATGAAGATGAAAAGTGTCAGGGCCCACAAAAGAAGACATTTCAAAACTATAGGTCCCTCTTCTTACGGAGGAGTCTTAGCAGGTTAGAAGAAAGAAAGATTAAGGACTACAGCACAACTGAAAAATGGTGACGTCTGTTTGCATTCTGACAATTAACACGCCTGGCAACTCGGGGGACCAAGGAAAGCAAATGAGCCTTGTGCCTGAGCTGCCAACGAGATGTGCTGGGGCGTAAAGATGAGGCTTTGCGGGAAACTGGGCTGCGGCTGTCACTCTCACCCGTTTCTAGGGGACACAGCCCATGTTTGGGGTAGCCCAGACACGGATGATGGGGGCTCGCAGAGGTGACGTGCCCTCTTATTTCTAGACGTTTTCTTTCCATCCCCCACGTTAATCAGGGGTCAAAGTGTCCTTAAGAGAGTTAGTTGCCATCAACTGAGCCTCATCACCTATAAAAAGTGATGGGGAACTGAGA
Source organism: Aethalodelphis obliquidens (assembly GCF_003676395.1). Classification (NCBI taxonomy): domain Eukaryota; kingdom Metazoa; phylum Chordata; class Mammalia; order Artiodactyla; family Delphinidae; genus Aethalodelphis; species Aethalodelphis obliquidens. The sequence goes on along the minus strand of NW_020838004.1, from coordinate 4,326,849 downwards.
CTGAGACGGAGATCCCTCTGCCCCATCCCTGCCCCGACGTGTCCATACTCACCTGGCCCCCACACCAGCCATGGGGCCTCACCGCTCCCTCCTCACACCCAGGGCTGCTCTGGTTTCCCAGCGATGCTTAACGTAGGACCGCAGAAGGCAACAGGCGTGATGCACGGCGCCTACCGCAGAGCAGGGCTTGAGCAGCACCCGTTCTGCTTACTCTCCTGACCACTAGGCAGCTCAGAGGCCCCCCGGGCAAAGCCATCGGTTTCCTTCCCCAACTCTCCGTCTCCAGCTCACACCTCTGTCATCCTTCCGCCACCTCAATTTGGGGAGGCTTCACCCAGGTTACACTCCAAAGACCAACTCTAAAACGAGCCACCCAAGCAAAATTTCCTAAGTGACGCTGTCTTCAGGGCTTCATCTGGGTGGGACTTGAAAAAGCCTCAGACCTCGGGCTTTTTTTCTTTTTTCTTTCCTTAAGTAAGCATGAGGAAAGGGAGCTGGGAAAACACAGATCCGGCTACCCTGCAGGGAGAAAACTATCAGGGCCCTGCGTGAGCATCTGACGGCCTGACTAGCTTCTCTCTTCTGATCCAGCCCCTTCTAGATTTGTAAAGAAAGCCGATATCTGAGTATCTGAGGAGTCTGATGGGAAACCTTACAGCACAGTGATGAGGCCCACGACCTCACTCACTCCTGGCTCTTTGACCTGGTGTTTCCGTCTTACTTTGGACAAGTTGCTCCCAACTGAAATCCTGAAAAACCTGACCACACTGTATAGATACTGGCCTGTTAGGTTACAAAGCAAGTTCCTGGCAGGGCAGAACTGATGTGCTGACACACACGTGCTGACGGTCACAGAGTCTGCGCGCTCATCAACAATGCCCAGAGGGATGCGAGGGGCGGGCAGAGCGGTGGCCACAAACAGTAGAAAGCGGGAGTGCCTGGGGAGATTCTAGATGCCACCAAGTCAAGTGTCACTTGCTTCCCGGAGTGCAGTCCTGAAAGTCCTACCTCAACAGAGCAATGAGGTGGAGATACCAAGCTCCACCCAAGAGCTGATGTGAGAGAGAAAAAAGTCGGGGCCGTGAGCTTAATGCAGGACGTCACAGGGCTCATGGATCTTCCGCCTAGTCGGAGCTTCCCTAGTTCATGGCCAGAATGAGATCAACCACTGCAGCCCAACTCCTCAAAGGTGGAGGAAGCAGCCAGGGGACCCGCCATGTGGCTTTGTCCCACTGGTCACGATGAATGATGAACGTTCAGTTACTGCTCTGATAAACCCCAGAACAAAGGAATTCTGTCATGGCTTGTTGCAAAAGGGAAAAAAAAAAAGGAAGAAAAAAAGGGTAAAATTAAAGAGTATGAAGCAGAGACAGAGGTGAACTCAGAGAAGTGAGGGAGGAGGCACACCAGGACCAGAAAGCTCCCGTCCTGTTTAGAAAATACTGCTCAATCCAGAAAAGCTAAGATGTCCAAACCAAGCAGGTAATGAGGTGAAGATGGCCTTTTAAATTCCCCATCACCCTGGACATTTCTCCTCCCTGCCACACCCACATGCATTCACAGGACACCCCATGGAGGGCACAGGTGAGATTATTACGTTATATCAAGACGGACTCTCCGAGATTCCTAGGAGGTTCTTCTGAAACAAAACAAGCTAAGAGGCAAGGAGAATGGGCGTATTTCAAGGAAGATCCATGCCCAGGTTTATCTGTTTATAACCAGAGAATGGGTGTACACAGACCCTCCCCAAGAGAGACATTTTCTGTACAACGGAAAAATTCCATTTCCTATTTCTTCTTTGTTTCCAAACCTACATGCACCTTCTCTCTTCCACCATATGCAGTAAAAATCCACGACATCCTCTTCATTTTCAGTCATGTAGGCCTCCTGCTTTTGTTTTGTTTTTAACATTTATAAAAAGTGTTCTCATTAATCTGAAATCCTGATCAGTTCAAATCATTCCTGATTTCCCATCCACAACCTTCTTGATCTTTCTTTCTCTTTGCCACGTTCCTTGCTCATCAAAGTTCTGTTGCAAAATTCAACAGGGATGCCGGTGTTAGATGAGAACTTCCATCATCTCCCCGTCAGGGAACTCGGGCTTGTGGAGCAAGCTGCTGACGCGACCTTTGTGGTCAGGTGACTTCCCGTGGCCAGGAGAATTCTCTGCCAAACAGAAGGGACACATTAGCAGCCTGTTCCCCAGCAGGAGCACAGCCTTCCCAGCCCTCTCTAAAACGGAACCATTTAAGTACCACCCCTCACCATCGGTGCATGCAGGTAAGGCCGTAGTGCCCAGCCCATGGTGGACCAAAGCTAAATGACTGGCCCTGGGATTCGGACACAAAGAACAGAACTAGGACGTGATGGGAGAGGTCTGAGTGGGTGAAAGTGGCATCGGGACTTGGTGCAGAGCCCTCACCCCCGCTCTCCTCCTCTCCTCCAAACTATCACGTGCACGCCACGAGCCAGGTCCCTGTCACATGTTCCCTGCCTTCCTTGCAGAAGAGCATCCCAAGGATTAAATCTCCGAAAATAACATTGTGTTTACTTGTCTACTTTGGAGGATAAACACAGGGAACCCCTTTGGAGGAAACAATTCATTTATGCCCAGTAGCTCCCACCTCCTCCTCACCCCATGACTACGAACAGTCCAAAGCCACTTCTGGACTCATCGCCAAGCTCCTCCTAAGCTGTCTTCTCTTAAATATTTGACGGCACCTCCTTAGAACTGGCCTGAGTACTGGGCCAGTTCGCCTACTTTAAATCTACCTTCTCCTTCAATCAGGAGGTGCTCTCGACCCCGAATCCTTGACGAGTAAACACCTTGAAGGCAATGTCTTTGTACCTGTTGGTCTTGATGGACCTGGTGGTGCCTGGTATCAGCTCTCAAATATACTGGGGGCGGGAGGGGGGGGGCGGGGAACTAATTCCCTAACGTCCCCTGGAGCGTCTGTCTGCACACCTTCTGGGGAAGGGCTAGTTACAAAGCATACACTAAAAGGACAGATGCAACTTGTGGACTCCTTTAAATGGTACTAAGTGAGGAGTCTCTACACACATTTTAATTCCAGAATAATAAAGGGCATGCAGAGCCTAAATGCATTAGGGTAACCATAATCATAAGATAACCCGTAAAGTCAGAGTTGACTGGGAGCCCTGCTCCCTCCCCAGCTCAACGAAAGCCTCCCCCTCTCAGGCCAGGGAGCGCTGAGGATCCCCGGAGCGTGAGAGGAGGCGGGGACCTCATACCCAGCTTCTCTGCCGTGCCCTTGGCCGCTGGGTGCTTCAGGACCGGGCTGTTGGAAGGGGTTCCGCTCAGCCGGCCGCGCGTGGGCAGGGAGGCCACACCGGGCCAGAAGAGCTCGGCGCTCTTGTCCGTCTGTGTGCTGCTGTCCTTGCTGCCTGTCTTCGCGTGGGCGCTGCTGGCCGAGGTGACAAGGGCCGCAGGAAATAGCGCTGTGGCAGGCGGGGTGGGCAGCACGGGGGCGGATGCGTGTTCATGGGGCTCCTTCCCCAGCAGCAACCCTGAGGGCAGAAGAACAGCTTTTTCAATGCCATTCTTTAAAAACAAAACCAAAACACCTAGTCTGGGGCGGGGGGGGGGGGGGGGGGAGGAGTTGTCAAGTAAATTGGTTCTAATATAATGTGACAAATGATAGGACACTATTATTCTCAGGGTGCTATGGAAGAATGGAGAAGAGGCGCCTTATAGGCAGAGTGCCGAGGGGTGAGGGCACTCCTGCAAAGTGTTCTAGAGGCGATGCTTGCTTTACCTAATATGGCCCAGGAGGGCTAGTCCTGGGCAGTGGCTGTGCGCTTCAGAAAACCTGAAGGCTTCCCTGCTCCTAGACACGGTCCCATCGGCCTGATGCTGTGCCTAAGAGCCCCCGACACCCCTCCGCTCTTGGTAACGGATGGTCTCCTACAGGCCCTGGGTCAAAACAAACACGCTTCCTGGTCAGGGCAACACAGAGCTGTGTACAGTATTCCCCAAAGAGATCCTTGCAATGGAGAGCCATGTCCTCCAAGAAGCAGAAAGCCAGCTGGGCTCCTGGGAAGGACCACTCAGCCCTCTTCTCCCTCCCTGCCCGCCCCAAGAGCAGAGAGGCTGGGGCAGGAAGAGGGCGGGCTGGCTGGGGAAAAGGGAGGCATGATGCGCTGTGGTGTCCCTTTTCCTCAATGTCTTCCTACAAAGCTGGACAGAACAGTCACTGTTATGATGGTGAAATACGGCCCACGTTCAGAACAGTGCCAGCACTCCGGAACACTAGCCTGTAGAAAATGCGGTAAGCACAATCGAGCGTCTGTTCACTTATTTAATGAGCCAGCAATTCATAACGTCTCTTTGCCAGGGCTATTTCAAGATGCCCATTCATAACAGAATGCAACTCAATCCAGTCTGTCTACAGCAACGCTTCTCAAAATGTAATGTGCAGGGCTTCCCTGGTGGCGCAGTGGTTGGGAGTCCGCCTGCCGATGCGGGGGACACGGGTTCGTGCCCCGGTCCGGGAAGATCCCACATGCCGCGGAGCGGCTGGGCCCGTGAGCCATGGCCGCTGAGCCTGCGCGTCCGGAGCCTGTGCTCCGCAACGGGAGAGGCCACAACAGTGAGAGGCCCACGTACCGCAAAAAAAAAAAAAAAAGTAATGTGCCTATCAATTACTTGGATATATTGTTAAGATGAAGATTCAAGTCAGTGGGTGGGGCCTGAGAGTCTGCTTCTCTAAGAAGCTCCCAGGAGAGGGTGGTCCAAGGCTGTGGTCCAAGGACCAAGGGTCCAAGGGTCCGAGGACCACGCCTTGAGTAGCGGGGGCTTTGGCTAGGTGCTTCACACACATCATCTCATTTCATACGAGGTAGGGCATGTTGTTATCCTTTGTCTTACAGAAAAGGAAATGGAAGCTTGGAGTAATAAGTATCTCACAGTGAGAAGTATCAATAGCAGAAATGGGATTGGAACCCAGCTGTGCCTGCCTTTAAGTCCACTCTGTGTTCTTGCCACCTCATCGCCCTGTCTGGTGAAAAGCCACCGTCTGGCAAGGATGTTCTGTGGAACCAGGTCACTGGCCTGTCTTCTCCCCTGGGAGCCCCTGAGCCATCAGGAAGGTATGTGTCATCACCTCTACCTCCTTCCAGAGCCCCTCAGGCAAGAGACTGTGGAAACACTTTGGGGACTGTGCACTGTACCTTTGCGAATTGACTGTGTGCCTCTGCCTGGAACCTCAGAGGGCCCCGCTCTGTTTTTGTGACACGTGGACACCAATCACAATAACGAGGAGGAACACCAGTGCAGAGAACACAGCAACTCTTCCCGCAGCCGGGTCCTCTGGCTCCCAGGCCTGGTTGAGACACATCAGATGCTAAGGGTACAGGCACAGACCCCAGGGAAATGCCTGCCTGGGTGGATGTCACAGACTGGCCTCTGCCAGGGAGGTTTCTATGCGAGCTGCGCACGTTCAGACTCCCCTACCAGGCCTGCCTGAGCGCCGCTTCCAAGGCTCTCTAACTGGGGTGGGGAGCTAAGCGTCCTTGGGAGGGTCTTTGAAGATCCCAGCTGCTGTCCACACACGTCCTCTTTGAAGTGCATTTCCTTGGAGGGCAGGGGCTGCAGAAGTAACCCGTGGGGGAACTTCAAACAGAGATTGTGGCTGGGTGCCTTTGATCACCCCAAGTCTGTCACGTTCGTTCTGGAAGCTCTTATCCCCTTTGGCACGAAGCAGCCAGGCTCCTCTGGGGTTCTGTTTTGAGAAAAACAGGCTCTCGGCTCCTTAGATAAACAAAACACACTCTGAGCCGGGGAAATGCATCAAAGAAGGGCCAGGCCCCTGGGGGTGTGGAGTGCCGGGGACAAGAGCGGAGGATGGGCTGCCTGCGAGCCGGGCGGCTCTGCCGCTGCTCTCCAGACCCAGCCAGCCTCCATCACCCCAGGAAACGTGTTCATGGCTGAGACCACACGTCTGCAGAACTCTCCTCAACGTTCTGCCTGTGTAACAACAATCCAGCCAAACCACTGCCGCCAGAACTTTGCACTCGAGAGCACTGCTTCCCGAGTGCTTTCTCTCCATCATCTCATTTTGCCCTTGCCATGACCCCATGGGGTACAGCAGGGCAGACACCTCCGGGCACCGCCCTGCTCTGCGAGACACAGAAGCAGAGGTGGAGCAGTCTTACCACTGGTCTGGGGCAGAGCCAACTTCAGAGGCCTGAGGTCTCTGGGTTTTTCCCATTAGAACATTTTACATTAAGGGTCACCTCAGCTTTCAACAATGATGATGATAATTACGATGTGAATCAACCCGTGGTGAACAGCGACTCTGGTGGGGTCGTCTTTGCTTCCACCACCAAAGTGTGACTGATTATCCTTCCCCGCTTTACATAGAGGAAACTGAGGCTCGGGAATACTCAGTATTTCTGCTTTCACGAAAGCGTGTCTGAACTCCTTTGGCCAGAGGAGATGCCTCTCAATGTTTGTGTAATGCTTCTCTTCAGTCTCACCTCAGGAGGGGCGGGACTTGCCTGAGGGGGCGGGGCTCGCCTGGGGAGGGACGGGGCTCACCTATGCTCCCCTTCCAGGTCTTCTCCTCCTTCCTCTCCTCGGCTAACTGGCTGCTGGTGAGCGAGGTCTGGCGGGAGTGAGTCCCAGTGGCTGCAGCGATGGACGGGACAGAGCGAGCGGGCCGCAGGCTGGAGGAGTCCGTCTTCCCGGCGTCTTTACGGGATCGCTGCTGGAGGACCTTAATCATGGCATCCTTCTCTATGATTTTGGCATGGAGATTTTTAATACTGTGTAACAAAACAAAACAGTCATGATCAAAAGCCATTTGGCTAGAATAACATGAATATTTCTCTCAGGATGCCCAGGGACTTTAATTATAATTCAAGGACAGAGAGTTAAGCGCAGTGGAAGTCTTCAGTTACAATCTCCAAATTGTAGAAGACGGATCTTTTGTAGTAGCTGAAAAGGGTGCACCTTCTCTGGCCCCTCAGGAGACTCTGGGATGTCCTGGGACCCCAAGGACACACAGTTTGAGTGACCACGGCCACCCAGCAGGGACCTCCTGGACTGAACTGTGTCTAGGACCCTGGCAGTGGGAGGCATGGAGAAGCAGTAGGAAAGCACACAGACTCAAGGCTCACACAGGGTGGGCTGCTCAGGAGGGTCCATTTCCCTATTTTCTGAGGCAAAAGAAAAATAGACGGACAGGTTTTCTGTGAGAAGCTGTTTTTTCCTCCCTGAAGGTCAAAGATGAGAATCAGAAAACACGTGAGTTCTTTTCACAACCCAAATAGTAACTTGCTGAGCTTACCAACGACTCAGCCACTCAGTCCTATTTTCACATCTGCAAAATGAGAAGCTCAGCTTCCCAGGGCTCCGCGGGGAGGGCTGGGGGTGGGCGGCAGGCTAGCTCCATTATGTCACCAAGCCCGTTGGACGTCTTGTTTAGTCCATGAGAAGAATGCATTAGCTATATAAGTTCTTTATTTCTGGCTGGAATACATAAATCCTGGCTCAAAATCTCTGAGACTTTGGAATATGATGTTTCCCCTGTCCAGCTGGTAATGTCTAGAATGTTGTAGAGACAGACACCCAGAAAACACATGGGCATCTAAATTCTTGTTATTAGCCTGCATCTGACATGAAATTAGCCCCCAGAGACTTCAGGCTCCAGGCCCGTTGTCGAGTAGACTCTTTTCCTTCTCTCTGGGGCAGGGTGGGAGGGAGAACTCAAGCTTGAAGCTGTTCAGAACAGGAAAGGGCTGAAGTGTGAGTGCAAACATCAGGCTGGCGGCCCCACTGGGGTCTTGAGGGAAGTGCCCAGAGTGGAGCCTGGTGGCCGCGCACAGCTGTCCCTTACGTGTACTCCATGTCCTGACATCTCCTGGTGGCCTGCATCACTTCCCCCTCCTCCTGCCAGATGTGGGCCTCCAGCGAGCTCTCGCCATAGCTGCCGTTCCTCGAGTGGTTGATGATCGTCGTGTCCCTGGCAACACAGGATACACACAGAGAATGACGCTCGTGGGGAGGGGTCCAAGGGTGCCACACTAAAAGTATCTCTCCACAGACTCCTTCAGCCCTTGCCCTCTCCTAAATCCTGGCCAATTCTCTCCCTAAATTGCTAGAACTAAGATAGTATCTAAGGAAAACAAAATAAAACCCCCAGATCCAAACCCCCTGCCCCTTCTACTGATGACATTGAATTCTAAGCTATGTGGCGTGCTCTGAAGACGGACACTACTGCACATCTGCAGGTTTAACCTACTGACATGTGGATACTGATATTACCACAACGGTTAGTATTTCTATGCTTGTAATCTTCCATACTCACTTCTCCTTTCTCACTTTCTCAATCAGAGTTAAAGTTTTATTTCTATTTCTCACCCATATAGCAGCTATTTCAAGTATGTTACAGTCAATGGGGACTCAGTAAATCCTTGAAACGGAGACTGGCCCTCCCGGACAGCGAGGCTCCGGCTGAAGCCCCCTTCACGTTCGCATTCGAGCTCTCATCGCTTTTATGAGCCCCTGCCTAGGATTCAGCTCCGTTCAGAGTGACAACCGTGCTGGGCAGCAGGGCACAAAGATGAGGAAGACACACACCCTGTCCTTGGAAAGTCTAGTCGAGGGGAGGGACAGACAGAGGGAGACTGCAAAGCAGTGTAGCCGGGAACAGATGCCTGACTGAAAACCACTGGTCAAAGGTAACTGTTCCTCCTGCCACTGGTTTTGTCAATTTAATTACTCCTAATTAATGACGACGGGTAAAAACAAGATAATTGCGCCATCTAAGTGATCCAAGTATCTCTTAGGCTGAAAGGCCCAAAATGTCTCTGATCAGTGAATCTTAAACTAGTAAGAAATCATCCAGCCAAATATTTCACATCCCTTTAACTTCATATTCCAGTGTTACAATCATATTCATATTTAAAATCTTACAGCTCTTTTCTAGAACACCCAAAAAAGCAAAAAAGGGGGCCTTTCTTTTGTCTCTTTTAACAACAGCTATCCATGAACGAGTGTTTCCTTCATGCCTGGGCCTGCGTGAAGCATGCTACCCGTGGTATCTCGTTTAGTTCTCTCAGGAACTTGTGCAGGAGGCATTACTATCCTCATTTCAAGATGAACAAATGGGTGACCTTGCGAGAACACCCAGTTAGTGAAGGTGGAAAGGGATTCAAATCCAGATATCTCTGACTCCAAAGTCCATGCCCATAACCATCACTCTACACTCCCAAGTCTCCTGTATCTTCATGAAGAAGGCCTCAGCAAAGGTACATGAATGATAAAATAAACCAATGAAGAGGGCACATGTGAGAATGCGGCTAAGTGCAAACTGACTGAAAACAAATCAGAAAGCCAAATAACACAGAAAACCAGCGAAATGCTTTAAACATACTGACAAAATTATAAATTCACTGCATGGTACACAAAAATCATCAATATAGGAATTAGTGGCCAGAAACATTTTCAACCGATTATTTTTTGGAGAATTTAGGTAGAGATGGAGACAAATTTAAAAATTCATGTTTATAGCGTCAAGGACGGCAGGTACAACTAGACGAAAATGACTTCGAAGGTAAATACACACAGCTCTCAGCAAAATATTACATTACTTTGAAATGCTCAAAAAGTTTCAAAAGCTTCTCCACCCACACAAAATAGGCCCAGCCTCTCAATCTTCTGATCAGTGGTGCCAAAATGCACCAAGACGGCAAAATCAGCTGGTATACAAATATCACTGCCTGTAAACATGAAGTATGCAGCAGTAGCTGAAAAGTCACAAACCTAATGGCCGGAAATAGCCATTTTTACCAATTTTTATGTAGCCATTTAGACCTAGGCAATAAGAGCTTAGAATTTTGACCTTTCTCAAAAATTCTTCCGTTTCCTTTTCTCCCTTTTTGTCCACAGAAAAGCAATGCTAAACTATAGAGGTCTTCTTTGAAAAGAACATTAAGATTGGAGCTAAAAACATGACCTCCTCTGAACTGATTTTTCCCAAGACTGTGGGAAGCAGTGGTCGGTAGAGGGGAGGGTAGTTCCCCATGGAACCGTTAGATGCTCAACGGATACATGTGGAAGCAAAGAATGGGGGAAGGCAGGGATGGTGGAAAGGGTCCCCAGCCATCCATCCATCTATCCATCCAGGACTTCAAACAGAAAAGAGGAGGAGAGCAACAGGGCTGGGTAAATCCCAAAGGATTATTCTCTGAGGGCAAGAGGTGTTTCCCCTGCTCGAAGGATGACGGCCAAGGCTGGGCCTAGCACAGCGTGAGCGGGGCTGACCATCTGTGCACTCTGGCTGGTTCTACTCACGACATCCCCCCACCCCCATCCTGTGCCCAACCAGGAGTCTCATGCCTCAGACCAGTTCATTCCCCTACTTCTTTTACATTCAAGTCCCATTCGTCCTAGGACCCCAAGCATGCATTGACCTGATAAATCAAAAGAGCTGAGACAACAATGACCCATAAAGGCCCTGGGTCACGCTTCCAAGGTAACGCACTTACATTGTTATTGGGGCTTTAGTGTCCTCCCAAGGGAATATGGTCTGGTTTCCTGCTCATAACCAGACAAGAATTATAATTTCCATTTCAGAAACTGGGTAAGTTCTGAATGAAGTGACACTCAGAAAGGCTGGTGCAGTCACACACCTATAGTCCGCAGCAGAGGGACAATTCAATGCTCAATATATTGAATAACTTATGGGTGAAAAGCAGGGCTGGTAGAGCGCACAGCCACGCACGTCAGGCGAGGTCCAGCGGTCAAGGGAAACTACCTGCTCATTCAGACAAAGGTAGAGCTTAACGGGATTATTTTGTGAACTATCGAGCATTCCGAGCTAATTGTTAAAGAAAAAATAAGGCTGTGTGCCTGCAACAAAGGAGATAAAGCAACAGAGGCAATAACTGACAGCAGCAGCAAACGACTGCAAACCAAGTGAAATCAGGCTTTAAGTCAGACAAATTTCAACACTTACTACCAGTGTGATCTGGAATAAACCACTGCATCTTTCTAAGCCTCATTTCTTCACCTACAAAATGAGGATAGTAATAGTTTCCACTCTCAGGGCTGTTATGAGGATTGCATATTCTTGTCTGGTCCATGAAACATACCCACTGTTTCAAAGAGCATAAAGTATACTTTCCCAGCATCAGTCTTAAAGATCACGTAGTACTCCGCTGTGTGGATGGAGTTGAAATTATTGAATGAATCCCTCTTGTTGGGCTCTACTCTATTTTAAATGTATTGATGTTTTCAACCACACTGGGATAAAAACTTATATAACTTCAGGCACTTATATAATATAATGGTTTCCTTAAGATAAATGTCGAGAACTAGAATTTTGGAACCAAGGGAGAGGTACATATTGCCAAAATCATCCTCAGAAACATTATACCACTTTGCTCTCCAACTTGCACCACAGCCACTTTATAATTATTTTTAACTGTTCTCACTCCCTGGGATGCATCCCTGAACCCCTCTGGACACTCTGTGTTTTACACTCTGTGTTTTTCCAGCTGTGCTTTTCCGAGCAGCACAGTTCCACGGGACTCACCTCTCGGCCGCTGCAGTGGCTGCAGCGTTCATGGCGAAGTGCCGGATGGCGCTCTCCTCTACGTACTTCTGCTCCCACTTGGTCATGTCAGCCTCCAGCGCCAGGATCCGCTCTTCCTTCTCCCTTACAAGTTCCATGAGGGCCGGGGCATTGTATTCCGGCAGGCTGGCTGGCTGGCCGTTTCCGTGTTTCTGGAGATGCGAAAGAAGTAACATCTTTTTTTTTTTTTGGCGGTACGCGGGCCTCTCACCGCTATGGCCTCTCCCGTTGCGGAGCACAGGCTCCGGACGCGCAGGCTCAGCGGCCATGGCTCACGGGCCCAGCCGCTCCGCGGCATATGGGATCTTCCCGGACCGGGGCACAAACCCGCGTGCCCCGCATCGGCAGGCGGACTCTCAACCACTGCGCCACCAGGGAAGCCCAGGAAGTAACATCTTCATGCTGAATCGGGACTATAAAGTAGACCCTGGGTGGGCAGAGTAACCCACGTGGAGCACGCACGGTTCACCCAGATCCCGCAGCACATTCACCCTTGTTCCCTTCTCCAGCACTGATGACCCGAATGCGGGTGGATTCTGACACCATCAACCTCTATCCCCACTTGCTCTATCTCATTTAATTCTCCGGGAGCTCTATAAAACAGAGAGTATTATCCCAATTTTACAGATGGAAAAACCAAGCTGCTGAGAGACTGAATGAACTATTCCTTGTCTCTAAGCTGATCAGTAGCAGGGTCAGGGTTCAAATCCGAGTCTGTCTGCCTATATCCAGCTTTGCATGACAGGAAGTGGTTTGTCCAATGTCTTCCGGTTAAGTTATACCAAGAGCCAGAACAGGAACAAAGTTTGGCTTCCTGGTCTAGGGCACTTTCTCCAGAGTTCAAGGAAGTGATTCAGCTGTTTGCTTCCCCTGAGGCTGGGAGATAGAATGTGAAGGTACAGGAAGTGGGCGTGAGATGCCTTAAGGGCATGCTTGCCCAGCCTCCCATCTGGGCAACAGAAATTAAGACCTGCCCCAGATGGAAGCCCAACAATCAAAGAGGATAATAAACATGAAAGCACTTAATACACTTTAAAGGGCTAAAACCAAAGTACAGTGTTACCAGAAAAACCTCTAAGGCAAGTCAAGCTCATTTTCCAGCCCCTTCTCTCCATCTGTGTCCATAAGAGAGAAGTGTTATTCGGATAACACAACACAAAGCGGCTGTGTTATCTGAAGAGCTCATGAGCTGAGGATATTCACTTTTCAGATTTTCTCACTTCTAACTCTGGGATACTATTTCCTCTAAACAGATGACTTAGAGGACAAGGAGGTTTGACTTTCTGGCCAGTGGTGGAGGTGGGTCATCTCGGGAACCCGGGGTTAGGAGACCAGTCGGGCCTAAGCTACTCAAGGGGAGAACGATTTCATCCCAGCTCTTCTCTGTCCTGGGACGTGCATTCCCCTCCTATTTCCCAGTGATCACAAACTTGAAATGCAGGGTTGTTTGCAAGGTGAGAGGTACCTTTCACCCTGAACCGCATAAATTACCCAGAGCAACAGCTGGGCATTTGAACTGCACTGCTGGAATCTAATCCCACCAGAAAGAAGAGAACAAACAGGCCTACGGGCTTTTTGTAAACCATATGCTTCTATTTGATTCTTGAAAGCTACAAATACAAGTCATTCTAGGATCCAGTGGTAGCTGGCCAGTGGCCGGCATTTAAGCCGGAATAGACTGGAGAGCGTGTACCTGTCCTCATCAGCCTGCATAGGAAGTCACCGACCCCATCAAGCCAGGCACCCGGCCTCAGGGCAGGAGGACAAACAAACCAGTCCACTGAGATGAGAAACTACCCTGCTTTGAGAAACTTTCCAAGAAAAAGATCCCACAGCCTCACTTAGCTGCCATCAATGTTTTCTATCCAAATCCCTTGTGTTGCCACCTCGGCTGGTGACCTGCTCAGGTCCTTAAGAGCTGTTTAAATAAATGCAAGAATTTAGACCCTCAAGAGTTCAGAGATAGCACAGTCTAACGGGTACATACATTGCCCAGAAAAACAGATTAAGGGTCAGGCAGGCCAGCTTTTGCTGCCCGTTCAGCTAGTCACCAAATATTTACTAGGCACGCACCCTGTGCAGGGGATATACCACAGTGACCAATACAGATAAAAATCTTTGCCCTCAGCGTGTTCACCTGGGAGAAAGGCCTAAATTTGCTACATGACCTTGGGCTGGTCTCTTAGCTGCCCTGGACCTTGTTTTGCCCTTCAAGAACATTCCCCACTTCTTTCTTCTACCTCCTAAGACTACTGTGGAAGTAAGACGTGAAAATTACTTTCAGCTCTTTTCCAAAAAGAAAAGATTGTGAGTTCTTAAAAATGTTAATTTTCCTTCCTCTTTTACCATTATTTCTATTTCACTTCCCCCCAACTTCTAGGAATGCTTAAGTACCACACTTTGCCTCCCAAAGTAGGGGGAGATTACTTCTAATAACAGAACCTGTTCATTGAGAGCTGCTCTTTCCTGCTGGTCCTAGTGTCCTGACCTATCTTCCCTCTCCGACCTTCTCAGTCCAGCCACACTTGTCACTTTTTTTTCAATGGGATTGGAAAAGTTGGAGTAACTTGGGCACCAAAGATGCCCTAAGCCATCAAATGACCCTGAAGGTAATGAAGAGAAGAACAACAATGATAGTTATTCTTCCTTCACCAAGTGCTAAGTGTCAGGCACTGTGTAAGTACTTTGTGCAGATTTTCTTATTTTTAGTTACAAGTATATGGTAAATATAAGTTATGTGCCCCATTTTAGAGACAAGGAAGTGAAGGCTCAGAAGGATCCCTTTTGTAGTAGGAGGAGAAGGCAGCCTAACCCCCGAGCCTATGCTCTGACTCAGTTCACGATTCCATGCCACTCTGCTCACCTCCAGCCTACCCACCCTTCTGGAAGGTTCCAGAAGAAATAACTTGCAGGAGTAACTGGAGCTCACTTGGGGGCTCTGTGTGGAGAGGGCCGGGTGGAGAGGCTCAGCTGTGTCCTGGCGTGGGTCCACGGCAGAGCCCTTGTGTGGGGTGTTGCTTCAAAAGTGCTCTAAGCTGTTCTCTCAATGGTCCCTTCAGAATGATTCTCTATGGGAAGAGGCAGGCAGTGTGGGCTCACTGCTTTGTGGAGGGGAGAGATGACAAGGGGCTTTATTTATTTTGTGTGACCTCAGTACGCCTTCTAATGGGGTCAGGTAAATGCCTCGGTGACCCCGGAGTGAAGGAGCAGTGTGCGAGGTGGGTTGCCCACATCCGGGGTGGACACATGTGTGAGCTCCTCAGACTAAATAGAGGAAGCAGATCAGAGAGGCAGAGTTTCTCGGGTGACCCCACGCGCCAGGGTGGATGCTGGTCACCCCTGCTGGGGGCCAGCGGAACTGCGATCACCACACTTGTCCACAGACTCCAGGCAGGAGTTGAACCAAACTATAGTATTGGCCACGTGGAAGTATTAAGGTATTTTGGTGGACTTCTTTGTCACAACACTTTTGTCTTTTCTGGTTATAGAATAATGCATGCTCATTGGTAAAATGAGAAAACGAAGTATTAAAGGAAAAAATAAAAAATAATACTCATCTTTTTAATGAGTAGGCAAACGCAGGGAAAAGTAGGGAGATCCCCAAGTGCCTTTCATAACAGAAGAGACAGATTAACACTCTCATTAAAAAAACAATTGTAGTATTATTTTAAAGAGATGCTGGGCAGCAAAGTTCTGTTTAAAGATTGTCTCCCCACTCTCTGGTCTCATGTCAGCCGTACACATCTAGGGATCTGCTGTCAGCTCCCGAAGACAAGTCCAAAATGCAAGCCACGTAATTCCCCAGGACAGCCCTGATTCTGAAACTTCTGTCCCCCACAGGCAGCCGAAATCTGACAGCATCCTTTACAAACAGTGGGAAAGCTGTGTTTGCTGCTCTGAGGAAAAAAATGGGCCTGAGTGTGTGTGGGTCTGAGTGTGCATACGGGAATGGTCCTCTGTGGCAATAGAGAAATTTTTCAAATAATGTTTCATTCACATTTCTTCTTGAAACACAACAAGGATAATGGAGCTGAGTCTGGTTTCTTTCATCCCCCCTTTTTTTTCTTAAAGAAAAAGACATCTTGCAAAACTAAATGTTGATGATAATGTACAGGAAGACATTCTTATACATTTTGGATAAATTGGTATATTTACTTTGTAGAGTGATCTGGCAATATCTAGTGATGTTTTGCATATCCATTTGTTATCCAGAAATCCATTTTTAAGTATATCCTCTTGGGAAGCTCTTACATTTTTTTGCAAGGAGACATGTAAAAAGGCAGCTCATTAGAGTACTGCCTGCAACAGCAATACCACTGGCACAAATCCCAAAAGCAATCAATGGGAGAGATATAGTTTAGAATACGTATAGTAGCTGAAATGAATGAAGAGTCTGTTTTCATAGCACTCAAAATAGAAGATCCAGGGATACGTAATTTAACTATAGGGTGTGGGTGGCACATTAACTGGAAAAGAACATTCTTTTTTGCTCTAAATACTGAGATGTGCCCATTCTGTCAGCCAAAGACTCATAAATACCCACCAGGTGCCAGCACAGTACCAGACACCAGAGAGCCTGCCCTCCAGTTGGAGAACTTCAGATCTCAATAACGGAGCAACAGAAAATGGCTGAAGGGTGGCCCTGAAATGCCAGAGAATGCGGCACAGGTTAGAAGGATCAGAAGTCCAGAGACAGACTCACTTTTCCCTGTGAGCTATCAACTAAGCCAAGTTGGTAGGGGCCTGGGTAGGCTCCTTGATTTTCTGGGCAATCTCGCTAACACCTCCATCTCCAGCCAAGTACATACGCCCAGAGGGAACTGTGTGCGCTGCCATGAGAAAGGGCTGAGCTGGCCACAGCATATGCTTTCAAGTGTTTTCAAGTGTTTCAACCATAACCACTATGCCCTATCCACCAGATAATTCCATGGAGTCCTGTGTCGCATTTCCCTGGTTCCAAACTTAGAGCACACTCTTCACCAGCTGCACAGAGGGCTTTGCCCACCACGCTGGCTGATGACACACCAGGAGCCCTTGACCCGCTTGTAACGGAGCCCGGCCCGGCTATAGGACTTCTCCTCTTGCCAAGGCCCACGAGGACCCTGGGCTGGGGTATTTTACTCTGAGTTTATTTGCAGCTGAATTACATGAACAGCTGTTACCAGGAGAAACAGGGAGAGGCAGAAGGACACGGAACTTATGGCCAATATTATTTTCTAGGGATAGTCCTGACTCCTTCCTGTCCTTTACCTCTGAAAACTCACTGATGATCAGGTCCTCCCAATTTCACCCCCGTTCTAGGTCCCCCGTGGATTCCCACTGTCACTACACCCTAGATGACACTAACAGCTTTCGGGCTGGCTCCCCTGACTTCAACATCTGTTCCTCCAGCCCCTCCTCTGACACCACCAGAGGGCTCCTCTCCTGATCCTACAGGAAAAAAAAAATCCAGTCTCTCAACCTGACCAAAAGCCCTCCACAAACTGGACGTTGCCTCCAGCTGGTACGCTCCCCCAGCTGGCTGCCCCCAGCTGTCCGGGACCCACCACGTGCCTCTCATCTCTCTCCTCCACGCATACTCCTCCTCTACCTCTGATGCTTCCCCAAGAATGGCCAACAAACTCATCCTTCGAAGTCCAACCCAAATGTCCTGCGCTATGAAGCCGTCTGCACTCGCATTCCCCCATACCCAGCCCCCAGGGGTCACCACTTTCTCCCTGTCAAGACGTTTGTCTCTCCAGTGAGTGGACTTACTGGTTCCTCCACTGGCCTCTGTGCTGGACCACGGAGGACAGCAAGCTCTCGTTTACCCCTGAATCCTCAGGGCAGAGCGCAGAGCCTGGCGGGCAGCAGGTGCTCAGCTCCGTGGCCTTCACAGAACGCATGTGCCAGACTCCGAGGGCCCCGCCCCTCACCTGCTGGGTCCTCAGGGCGTCCAGCTCCCTCTCCAGCCAGGTGCGCAGTCTCCGCTCCATCTGCTCCCGCTTCTCGCAGGCGGACTGCAGCTGGGTCAGGGCCTGCTGCAGCTTCTCAACCTTCTCCACGTATGCCTGCTTCTCTCGGAGCTGAGTGGAGGAGGAGAGGAAAAGGGAACACGGAATTTGGACAGTGATCCTCAAAGCTGGGGTGGAGATTGGGGGTGTGTGTGTCAGAGTACCTCGAGATGCTATTTAAACTACAAGTGCATGTACCTTCTCCACTCCTATCCCTCAGGTGTGCTGGGACAGAAAAGATTTAGACGAAGGCCACCAGTTACACCTAAATCAGCTGGGATGCTAGGAACTGAAGACCCTAACAGGCCACCTGCTTTCAGTCATTTATACAGCTCTGAGCTCAATCCATGGTTATTGCTGAGTCATTATAGCATCAGCAGGCACTGGAAATGAGGTTAATAAAGACTTTTTAAATGTTATAAGGAAATGCTTATTCTATAATGTTAACTGAAAAATCCAGAATCAAAAATTATATACATTATCACAACTATGCCTGCCTATCTATCTATCATCTATGTATGAAAAAAGACTGAAAGGAAATAAAAGCATCAACTGTGTTTGTCTGTATGGCAGAATAATAATTTCTCATCATCTTTACTCTCTTCTGTATTTTTCAAATCTTCTATAACTACCAATTACTATTAGAAAAACCGTGACTGTATATATTTATGCATGTGTACCCATTTGTGTATGTGTGAATGAGTATGACAATATCTGATTATAGATACTTGTGGAGTAATTTCCTCCTAAAGATGTCAGAGCCCTTTATGGATGACAGCCCTGGAGAGACGGGAAAGGCCTAATGAACACGCAAACCACACAATCACTGAGGAGAGGCAAATTAAGGTAAAAATTGATTTATGTAAATGTCACATCAGGTATGGATTTAGACTCACTGATCAATCACTTCAAATTCTTACCCTCAGACTTTGTTTTCTTCCAGTTAGGAGTTGGACCCATGTTCATAAATCCCAGGCACATTTCTAACTTTCTGGGGATTGGCTGGTGCCAAAAATCAGACTGAGGCTTTTCCTTGATCTGGTCCTGGGTGGGGAGACACCAGATGCTATTTCCTGTCCCTCTGTACCTGGGCATGCAGATGCCTTGCGGGTGATTCAGATCCTGAGTTCAACCCATGATTGCACTGGCAAGTTGGAACATGCTAGCGATTTAAGTGTTCGCTGCAAAGGGTGGTTTCCGACTTAGCAGGCAGCCCTGCCAGGAGCAATGTCTGTGCCCTAGCCAAACCCACTGCGATAAAAAACGAGGTGCTTCTGACCTTTTGCCGGGGGGCGCGGACAGCAACTTATAGCCTTTTCTACACCTACTCTTGGGATTAGTTTTCATCTGACTCTTTCATTCACTGTGCCTTTGATTGTCTAAGGACCTACTAACTGCAGGTTCCTGTGCTAGAAAAGCCTCATCTGATAAACTATTTTGTGAGTACCATTCATACACCCCTTACCATGTCGTAGACTGTATACCATTCTCTGAGTGTGTAGCCCCTAGAATATAAGTGCCGCGAGATTTGTCTGCTTGGGGCAGAGCGCACAATACGTCCCCCAGGCCTGGAACAGTACCTGGCATCCAGTTGGTACTCAATAAGTATTTGTTATATTAATATTATCATTAATATTATCACTAACCAACTGCAAGGTTCTTGGAGGCATCGATCTCTCTCATTCACCCTTGGATCAGCCTTAAGTCTAGCAAGGAGTATATAATGATGATGATGACTAGTAGTACCAGTAATTAACCGGCCAACATTTTGGAGGCACTACCATGCCAAGCTTTGTGCTTTATATGAAGTATCTCGTTGAATCCGCCCAATAACAATAGAAGGTAACCTCTTGTATTACCTCCGTTTAACAACTGAGAAAACTGAGGACTGAATAGGTTAGTGACTCACTCAAGGTCACACAGCTGATACACCGCCCGTCTAACTCACGTGGTCTGCCTCTAGAGTCCAAGCCCTTAAGCATCATGGGAAGTTATGGTAAGCACTCAGTGTGAGCCATCCAAACTGAGTTAAGATCCTTCAAAAGAAACTTAATAAGAACAAGGAGGGACACTGGAAGCCAGACGCATGAGACATTTTGGAGAAGTTACATACAGTCAACCAAACACAGATCCTATATAAATATAATGACAAGAAAAGACCCATAATGCTGATTATAAAGAATCTGTCTTCAAGGAGTTCACAACTTTTGCTTTAACAGAAATATTAAAATTAAAATATTTCAAAATTATCACTTTCCTTCGCTCCATACATGGAGATGGAGCCTTGATAAGTGCCCTCAGAATAACTTCTGGCCTCCCTTCCTCAAAGCAGACCTCCTGTCCTTCAGGGGTCAAGGTCACTTTCTGTAGCAGATAGTTTCCTATTTAATGAGTTGCTTGCTGGTGACAAGGAAGAGACTCTGGGGCTGTTGCCTGGGATCCTCATGCTAGTATTAAAACTGTACATAGGACTTGTGGGGTTTCACGGGACAGGTTGAATGGACAAGACCCTACTGACTTCACAATCTTCCCCTTTAGCTGCATTAGCCTTGAAGTTGAAGTTTGCTGAGACACCCAAGCCACCTGGCGCCAGGAGATGTTTCCTGAAGGGACAGCTTTTTATTGTCGACAACAACAGCAACAGCAGTTGGATTAATAATAGTGCTGTTTCCTGCGAGCCAAGCACCAACTCGGTCCTGGTGGAGAATATCTCGGTCATGCCGCTCTGTGACTTGGAGTTTCTACTCTCCAACGTGGGTCTGCTCGGCCCAGCCTCACCACACACAGCGGATACAACAGGCTCCCCTGTGCTGCTGTGTCTACAGCCCGGATCCCCTAGCCGGCACCTCAGGAGTGGTCATTCTACTTCCCCAGTCAGGCTTAAAGGAAAAGTCTACTTCTTAAAACTTCATCTAAAGGCTGGATTTCATCAGAAACCACTAAACCCATCACGCTCGAGCGGCATCAACGTTTCCTGGATCGGGGGGTCATCACCTGGCCAAGCTAACTTCTGAAAATTGGAGACAGGTTTGCTGAACACCCCCCCAATCCCACCGCATCAGAAGACTTGGCCTTTTTAATGCAATCGAGAGCCCAGAGACACAGCACTTGAACTGTTAACTGAATCTCTTTTCTCCACAGGCACCAGTGGTTCCCAGTCCTTCCATTTATGTTCAGCCTTGGACACCTGCCAGCCAGTGGGCAGCAGCCTGGGTTTAAGGCTGAGACTGAACTCTTTGCTGATGCTTATTCACGTCTGCCTCTCATCCTCTGCCCGGCTCTGGGGTGGATAAATTCTGTTTTTATTCGTTTTTATTTGGGAGGTCACCTACATCGCTCCCCTGACTCAGCTCCCTTGGAGTTGGCTCTGGTTAAAGTTGCTGGGTTAGGAAACGGAAACGGAGGCCCTCGGGGCTCTGTGCACTGCACCCCACCCCCCGCCCCCCGCAGGCTCACCTCCTCTTCCAGCTTGATGACCCTGGCCTGGGCGTTGCTCAGAGCCTGGTCCAGGATCTCGATGTGTCTCCGGTGGTCCTCACTCGCGGTCCGCACTGCCGCTAACTCCATTTCTAACTTCTCCTTTTCCTTCAAGAATTCTTTGTCTAGAAGGGAGATGGGAACAAAACGACCTCTATCAGAAGGCACTCACCCTCTGGGCTCATTGCCAGTCTACATCTGGCAAGGATTAAAAGTAAGAAAAGCATACAGAAAGTAGAGGGTTGAATGACTGCCTTTGCTCCCTATTCATAGTGGTGGTGTTTGTGAAACAAGGATTTTCTCAAAAACCACTGTCGGGCTTCCCGGGTGGCGCAGTGGTGGGGAGTCCGCCTGCCAATGCAGGGGACGTGGGTTCGCGCCCTGGTCTGGGAAGATCCCACCTGCCGCGGGGCAACTGGGCCCGTGAGCCACAATTACTGAGCCTGCGTGTCTGGAGCCTGTGCTCCGCAGCAAGAGAGGCCGCGATAGTGAGAGGCCCACGCACTGCGATGAAGAGCGGCCCCCACTTGCCACAACTAGAGAAAGCCCTCGCACAGAAACGAAGACCCAACACAGCCATAAATAAAGAAATAAATAAATTTTTTTAAAAAAGTTAAAAAGAAAAAACCACTGTCAACTATAGGTATAGTCCAGGTCACAGTTCCAGAGATGAACGGCACAAAAAGAACCAGTGACCCTGTGTTCTCAGGGACTCACTTCTGCACGACATTTACTTTAAGGCTTCAAATTAACCTTGGACCTATGATTTTCTTTCAGGTTCACAAGCTCTCCAGCTTCTACCTTCCAAACCAGTGATGGAAAGGCAGGCAATACTAACGATGATACTAACCCTCTCATTCATAGAGAAATAAACCAAGGTGCAGAAGGTTAAGCTTTTGGTCTGAGGCCAGGTGGTAGAGGGGAGCTTCAACCCGGGCCTCCTATCTCTGTCTGGGTCCTCATGCATATGACCTGGCCTCACCTCTTCTCTTAGTTCTGCTCAAGAGAAGAAAGACAAAGTGCTCTGGATGTGGGGAAACAGCTGTCCTCTCATTCAGTGACACTGTAGCTGACGGTGATCACTGTCACTCTGCACATGGAGAGGAAAGGCTGCCTCACAGTGGCTTCCACACAGCTCTCCTATAGACTTATCCACCAATTTACTTAAGCAGGCAGGGCCCACGCTGTCATGAGATCAGTATTATTTACTGAAAACATTTCTCCTGTTACAGAAACAATGCAGGCATGCCTCAGAGATGTTGCGGGTTCCGTTCCAGACCACTGTAGTAAAGCAAGTCACATGATTTTTTTTGGTTTCCCAGTGTATATAAAAGTTATGTTTACACTATACCGTAGTCTATTAAATGTGCGATAATAGCATTATGTCTAAAAAACAATGTATGTACCTTAATTAAAAAATACTTTATTGCTAAAAAATGCCAAAACAATGAAAACAGTAACATCAAAGATCACTGATCACATATCACCATGACAAGTATAATAATAATGAAAAAGTCTGAGATACTGTGAGAATTACCAAAACATAACATAGACACATGGAGTAGCTGCTATTGGAAAAATGGCGCCAAGAGACTTGCTCCATGCACGGTAGCCACAGACCTTTAATTTGTAAAAGATGCAATAAAACTAAGCATAATAAAATAAGGTATGCCTGTATATTTTATTTTTAAGGTAATTTAGAATATTTAGATATGTTGATTATAATATGGGAAAACTCGAATGGACTTACTGTGTAAGATTAAGGGATTGGTCAAATAAACTACAGTAAACCCTACAATAGAATAGGATGTACCCATTAAAGCTAAGTAAGAGAATATTAGTGATGAGGAAAAAAATCGTCATTGTTGAAAAACGGTGGTTACAAAACCCTATGCACACTCTTCCAAATTTGTAGAAAACAGGGTGTATAATCATAAGGGTAAGGGCAACAACAAGAGTTAGAAATTGATTTCTCTGTGCCCACACCACTCAGATGCCTCATACTGGTTATCTAGTCCTCCTGGCAAACCAAACTGAAACGCCAAGAACCAAAGTCTGCGAGCTATACGAGCACGTGACAGTGGTTTCACTCATTCATGATTTCCTTGTATAGCCATTCATTCATTTAGCGAAGAGTCGTCAAACATTAAGGACCAGCCTTATGGGCACTGAAGCAATAGAAAGAACGCTGCCCGTAAGGAGCGGGGGGAAAATGTGGTTTTGAATACAGGGCAAAGACACTTTAAGGCTGCCAATACTCAATAAACAACTCGCAATTTTAAAGCCGGAAGGGATCATAGGAAACACCCCCATCCAGTTCTGCCCCCTTTGTTTTACGGGTGAGGAAAGGAAAGCCCAGGAGCAAAGGCACTCATCCAAGGTGCCCCGCCAGCTGGGGAGAGCCAGGGCCGGATTCCGGGTCTCCTGATGGCCACTACAACGTCCTTCCCGCTGGACGGCACTGCCCTTGCTTTGTGAGCTTATGTTGACGGGAACAGGGTGCAACGGAAAAGCTTCGGAACGAACAGAATGAAGGCGCAGACTTGCAAAGCGGGCATTGGCTGTGATGCCTGGAAATAATGGCGCCTCTCGGAAACACAACGAGGCCACCGGGATGCTGACCCAGAAGAGAGCATTACTTCTGGGCTCTTAGACCCCACTGCAATGACCAACTGCCCTCCCCGCTTCTCCCTTTCAGTGGCATGAAATGCTGCCTCCGAAACTTCCTTCCCAGTGCATGGAGAACGGGCACGCAAGAGGCCTAAACAAATGGGCCAGGAGCAGCCCACTGGCTCTGGGGCCCACCATCCACTGCCACCAGGGCGGACCAGAGCATTTCACGCTTTCTGTGCAAAATTACTGACGTTTGAGCACTAGCTCCCTGGGTTTGGACAACATCTGAACAGGCATGGTGCCCACTGCCCTCGTCCAAGCTCTGGAGGGCACCCGGGACTTAGTTACTCAGTGGGCAGGGCTGGGAATGAACCACCGACTTCAGAGCTTCTACCTGCTTGTCAACCTAAGCTTAACAGTTCTTGTCTTTGTTGAGGGCAGTCAAGGACACATTAATTTTGGCCAGAGGCAAAGTCTAGAGGCCAAAACCAGAGCTGCTTGCAGTTTTCAAATTGATGGTCATAATTATTGCTGTGTCACAATGACAAACGTTTGGATTTCTGAATTAACGAATACCCCTCCCCTCCAACACACATGCGCGGGCACACACACACACACACACACACACACACACACGCATCCAACAGCTGCTATTCCCTTGATAGGCAGTATCATATTGTGGATAGAGACTGGACTTTAGCATCAGAAAGAACTGGGTTTAAATCCTAGGTTCACCACTTTCCAGCTCTGAGGCTTTGGGTACGGTATAACCTCTTTGAGTCTCAGCTCCCTCATCTATCAAACGGGAAAGATAACATTTAGACCATGGTGTTGTTGTGATGACTCTGTTGACGGAGATGATGCATATAAAGTATAAAAGGGCCTAAACATCTAAGACTTTACCTGTTTAGGTCATTATTGATGCCCTGAGCCTAGAACATTGTCTGACTCAATAAATATTGTCGAATGAATGAGGGAATGAATGAATGAATCTCTACTGTGTGCCAAGTTCATTGCTGATGGTATAAGAAATGGCAGCTCTTGTTAGCGTTTAGCATTTGGCATCCTTGGGGTCTCCTGACAGCCTTTGTTATGCAGCAGTCCACTCAACCTCTGAAGCCACCACTCATCAGATGGCCGGTACGGACCCTGACGTCTCTGGTTCCCTTCTCTGCCCAGGCTCCCTGAACCTCACAGGGCGCACATCAGGACCAAGATGTGGGTATCAGACAAAGACTCCATCCATTAGCTCTGGAATGCTTTTCAGGTCTCTGGAATTCATGGGTCCAAACATCTTTGTCCTAAGTTTGGTGACTTTAGACCTCAGGCTGAAGCAGTATCAGTTAGTGTCACTCACACTGGCTCAGAACTCCTTGTCCGTGGACAGGAAGCAGTGTTCTCGATGGCAAAGTTTTAAAAACCGATGTTCATGACAATTGTGATAATAACAAAATATGCTCATGTCTATTGAATGGGTACTGTGTTCCAGGAACGGTGCCTTATATTACCCCCTTTAATTCCTCCATTTATACTATTTCCTTTAAGTTTACTCTATGAGGTAGGCGCTATTATTATTTCCGTCTTCCAGTGGAGGAACATGACATTAAGAAAGGATAAGTAACGTGTCCACAGAAGTGATGCCCGTGAGTGGGAGAGCGAGAACCAGCATCGGCCTCTCTCTAATGCATGTTCACAGGCACGGCGCTATACTGCCTCTGCTGTGCAAGCGTGCAGGGATGAAGACCCACAGAATAACAGAAGCAGGGGGCGTGGGAGAGCGCCATTGTAACACAGCTCACTGTGGCACAAATTTAAGTATGTCACAGATCATATCATGTATCTCAAAATACAGCAATTAATCCTCATGTGTATCCCTTTGCAAATATTAATTAATTAAGCATCTGCTACATGGAGGCATCACAGAGTACTAGATAAAAGCGTGGATCTAGGGCTTCCCTGGTGGCGCAGTGGTTGAGAGTCCGCCTGCCGATGCAGGGGACACGGGTTCGTGCCCTGGCCCGGGAGGATCCCACATGCCACGGAGCGGCTGGGCCCGTGAGCCATGGCCGCTGAGCCTGCGCGTCCGGAGCCTGTGCTCCGCAACGGGAGAGGCCACAACAGTGAGAGGCCCGCGTACCGCAAAAAAAAAAAAGCATGGATCTAGAATCAAGCTTCCCAGGTTCATATCCAGCTCTACCACTTATGGTTTTGTGACATGAAGTAAACGGACGTCTTTGTGCTTCAGTTTTCTTGCCTTTAATGCGAGGATCACAGTAGTACCCACTTCAAAGTGCATAGAGTAAGTACGCAGCAAATGTCAACTATGATAATGCCAAGGGTATTGTTGCTGTCGAAAAACTGTGATAAATCCTTGGGCTACATGGTGCATAGGACGGAGCATTCTGCTCTCAGCCAGGTGGGAAGAGTGTCAGGGACACAGGCAGAGGCAACGTGACCAGCTGCTCCAACTGATGCTTGCGCAGGGACTGTGACAACGCAGGAAGGACCGCTACCTCAGGCCAGGGTGTGAGGAGGAGGTGGTGTCCAGGCAGTGAGCCTGTGTGGTGGGGGTCACTGTGCCCCTTAACTCCCTGGAGACACGGGAACTGGGTGTGTCAGAACCACTGGAAAAAGTTATCTCTTGGGAGATGCCAAGGGTGAGTCCCATGAGCGAAACCACCTCACAGGGAAGTCCTTTCAGTCTGTTTACTAGCTAAGCCCCCTTGGGATGGATCTCAAGAAAGATCAGCCTCACGCTGAACTTTTGGCTGTGCTCCAATGTATATACTGAGAATTCCTAGAACAGGCAAGTTGACACAAGGGAACTCTTGCCCAGCGTGGTCTGTTTACTCAGTGGATATGAATTACCCTCGACTGTGTGGAGCAGGGCATTGTTTAGCCTGATGGCTCCGGTCCCATTTACACAGAGGATGTCTGCTCGCACACAGTTTATTCTGGAAACCACAGCGATGGCATGGGCTTTGTAGCCAGGCCAGCCTGGTGTGATCCTGGCACCTTCACATACTGGTTCACCTTGGACACGTGACTTCCCCTCTCCAGACTCCATCTCCTCAGATGGAACTAACAAGACCTATTTTGCAGGACTCTTATGAGGATGAAAACGATGACCTGTAAAATACCTACTACGGGGCTTGGCACATAACAGATACTTAATAAACAGCAAGAGCTAAGACACATGACACCCAGGCACTGTGCCTTCAGTTTTACAACAGAACCTCATTTCCTGAATCCTTATATCAACTCCACTTGACAACTGAAAAATCGGAAGCAAGATGAGCTATGATACTCGCAACAGGTCAAATGGTAGTCGCTTTTGTGCCTCTACCCCTAGGTTAGTCTCTTTGCTTGAAAAAGAGCAGAAGTGGATGGAAGTGAGAACTGGGCCCAGAATTTAAAGATGCTCCCCTTCCATCTTACCCTTCTTTGCCAGCTCTGCGTAAGCTCTGAAGTGGACAGTCTGGTGAAAGAGTTTCTGCAATTACTATCTGAGCACTAAGCTTGACTGCTAGCTGAACCATTGGGTGGTGGACCCCAGTAACCTCTGTTGAGAAACAGGTGGAGCATGGGCGTGGGGTCTGGCAGTGGAGGTGTCAGGGCAACGTGCACTGCGCTGCTAGTTTTTAATGCAGTGCTCCAACTTATGGCTGGAGCTCATGGCGGGGTGCAAAGCTGTAACCTGGCCCTTCTCAAGGAGGAATTAATTTTCTAGGCCTTTCCTGATATAATGGGTTTTTGATGAGTTTTTCCCTAAGCCCAATATAGCTGGAGGGACAGAGGAGTCTGGTTGCCACCAGTTTGACCAAGGGGTGACTAATTCACTAGAATGCTTGGAAGGCATTTCAAGCATTTGGAGAAAGAGAGGTCTTTCTCCAAATAACGATATCACCTATATGTGGAATGCAAAAAAATGATACAAATGAACTTATTTACAAAACAGAAATAGACTCACAGACATAGAAAACAGACTTATGGTTACCAAAGGGGGTAGTAAGGAGGAGATAAATTAGGAGTTTGGGATTAACAGATACACACGACTATATATAGATAACCAACAAGGATCTACTGTACAGCACAGGGATCTATACTCAATATCTTGTAATAGCCTATAATAAAAAAGAATCTGAAAAGGACTATATATGTATACGTACATACATATATTTATATATATAAAAAACTGAACCACCTTGCTGTACACCTTAAACTAACACAAAATTGTAAATTAACTATACTTCAATTAAAAAAAAAAAGAGGCAAGTGTGTCCTCACCTGGAGTAGACAGCGTTCACAGTGGCTGCCCAGACAGCACTCCACTTGGAAGCATGTCTACTATACTCCTCCCTTCACAGGGCTAAGTTCTGAGCAGCCCATCTGCATCACAAAACCCTGCTCCCCCTCCCCTACCCACCACTCCCATTTGACAGGGTCAAACCTGAAGGGCTCTGTGACCCAAGCAGAGTCACTTCCAGTCTCTGGTCTGGGACCGTGTGAGGGGGAGCCTCTGGGCGAGAGGGGGATGCTGACACAGAGAGGCAGCCCAGCTCTGAGGCTAGTGAGCACGTCCCACGTGTGCACTAGAGAAATAGAGCAAGCACACCGTGGAGAGTGAAGACTCAAGCAGATGGACATGGAGAGGTGGATGAGCGTCCACGGTGAGAAAAAGAGCGGGAAACAGAGCCACACGGACCAACACTGAGCCCCCCAAAACCATCTGCCCCTTGATTCTCACAAACAGGCCAGCCCAGGCCCCCGGCCCCTGGCCCCTGCGAGGCCTGCACACACGTCCTGCCTGGGGCCTCCTTCACACACAAAGATACTTCTTTTAAAAAAAAAAAAAAAATTCCTCTTATCTGGGCCTAAGCTAGCCCAGTTGGATTTTTCTTTTTGTAACCAAAAGATCACTAAGACACTGTGTTATTTCTTTACACCTCTATTCCCGTCTCCACCAAGAAAGGACTTGATAGTAATGCCTTAGGACAAGGCTGACCAACACTAATGGCACTGACTCTGGTAACTAGTCACTTCACCATGCTGATAAAATGGACTCCCTCTTCTGAAAAGATGTCTGAATAATTACTTGCCATATTATCTCTTCCTAGAATCTTTCCTCCTGTTTCTTCTTCCTCAGGATTCTTTGGCCCTGAGTTCCATATCCCGGCACCATATCTTATAATTCTGAGCTGCTGCTGGAGCCTATTCCGAGGGTCAGCTATGATTTATGGGGTAACTGAAGTCAGATCCTCTTCGAAGTCCTTTATTTTTTTTTTTTTTTTGCGGTACGCGGGTCTCTTACTGTTGTGGCCTCTCCCGTTGCGGAGCACAGGCTCCGGACGTGCAGGCTCAGCGGCCATGGCTCACGGGCCCAGCCGCTCCGCGGCATGTGGGATCTTCCCGGACCGGGGCACAAACCCGCGTCCCCTGCATCGGCAGGCGGACTCTCAACCACTGCGCCACCAGGGAAGCCCAGAAGTACTTTCTTCTGAGGTTGTGGGAGTGGAAAGACAATAGGAAGGTATTCCAACTACTTCACTATCCGCAAAGATATTTAGGTTCATTCTGCCTCAAAGACATGCTACCCTTGGAAGCTCATTCTTATATCCGCCCTCACCCCTTCACCCCGGTTTGAGCGTCAAACTGACAAACCCGGAAAGAGATCCCCAAAATATAATCCAAACAGAGCACTGTTCACATCGTGTAAGAGTGATCTGTTCACATGAGGTTTATCTGATACAAAACAACACAAGAGATGACCTACCCTTAAAAGCCACACTCATTCATTCGGAAATGAAAAAGCGATAGAATACAAAGCTGACCCCATAACGCCCCTGGTTTGGCTTTTTGATATCTTTTAAAAATTTGCTGATAAAGTTTCTCAGGTAAGGAAGCTCGTTATTTCAGAAAAAGGTGTTGGGCGCTCTGCCTTCCCTGTATGCATATGCAAGTTGCCATGGTTCCAGGCAACGGGAGACAAGGGTTGTGAGTGGACGACTAAATAGGTCTGTTAACAAACACAGGGACACTCCAGCCAGGGCTTGTTTTTAAATGGCTGAGAGTGAACTGTTTTAAAACGAATTGTGTAACAAAGAAAATTAAGAAGGGGAGTTCAACCAGACTCTGTTCTGCAGAGCCCTGGGAGAGAGAAGGATGGGGAGAGAGGAGAAAAGGGATGCAGTGGGCCAAGTAGGAAGGAGGAGGCTTCTGACAAACACACCCCTGTCTCAACCAGAAATCTGTTCGGGTTTCGTGCGTTTTACATACTGGGCTTCCAGATACGCTTCCTTTTAAACAAGAGCTCTGAGTTTGAAAGCCAGTGGTTCAGACACTACAAGAGAAACACAGATTTGTGGAAATGGCTATTGCTAAAATGTAGGGAAGACATTTTTTTTGAGAAATGAATCAGTACGAGAAAGTGAGGCAAAGACTGAAGTGTGAAGGATTTATTCAATCTTTGTTGCCCCAAGTTAAAAGGAAAAGAGAAACTTTCCCTTTTACAAAGTATTATGGCAGCAAAATTACTCTAACATGCAAATTAGTTTCCCAGGCCCACCCTAAAGGCTACACACTGCAGGAAGCTTTTCTGATTCCTTCAGTAGAACAGATCTCTCCTGTACGGGAGAACCTGCACACGTACACTTTGCTGGGGGAAGGTAGTTCTTTCACGAGTCTTTATACCATATTCTGCTTGTACTCCAGGTACAGTGGCTGATGTCCGTCTGACTTAGCCTTCCTACTGGGCTTACTTCATAATGTGTCTAAGCCCCTCTATCTTTGTAGGACTTTAGGAATCTAAGAGAGCGTGTTTCGTCTGCGAAGAAAGAAATATGACAAGTTTAGGCAACAGTCACCGAATAAGAGGCTCCTGTCAATACAAGATCAAATTCTAACTGGATATTTAAAATAAAATTCAAAAATGATCCTTTTCAGATGCTTATCACTGGAAAGTAACAAAGCCGAACCACAAAATCTAGTAATCTAATGGAGGAAAACAACACATTTTGGTCTTAACATACTTAATTTATCTCTTGCTCTTTAATATCCAGGAAGTGAGTTTAATACCCCGAAGTGCTACTTTTTGTAGCACCAAATGTAAAATATCTCAGGTATGATTTGGTAAAATACTTATTTGAATACCAGTAAAAGCTCTCTTAATATAACTTTTTCTAATCTACTCATTCTTCATATTGCATTTTTTTTTTTTTTTTTTTTTTTTTTTGCTCTACACGGGCCTCTCACTGTTGTGGCCTCTCCCGTTGCGGAGCACAGGCTCCGGACGCGCAGGCTCAGCAGCCACGGCTCACGGGCCCAGCCTCTCCGCGGCATGTGGGATCCTCCCGGGCCGGGGCACGAACTCGTGTCCCCTGCATCGGCAGGCGGATTCTCAACCACTGCGCCACCAGGGAAGCCCCATATTGCATTTTTATTTTAGAAACTATACTTATACACCCAGGTATAAATCATAGGTATTTTTTTACCTGCCTAGATTTATACATATGTAGCCTGCAAACTCACTTGACTGAATATACACCCATTCATCCAGCTCAGCTTCCACATGTACTGTTCAACCTTCTACTTTATTTTTTTTTAACTTGAAGTAAAAATGTACTGCTACTTCTGTGTCACTGCAGACAGCGTAATAACAAATTAAGCAATGAATTAAAAATGCCACATAAATACAGGATGCACAGGGCAGTTGATTTTGACTATACACCTACGCGTGAATCGATTGACAACTAAACCTGATAACTTACACTTTCTATAACCTCCACAGAAGTCCTTTTCTGCTTTCTCTTTTCTTAATACAAAAAGGTAAGTAACATACACGTCTATTTCCAGGTATGACAAAGTAAGACCCTACCAGACAATCTGGCTGCCCCTGCAGAAAACAGCCATGAAGCCTGGATACAATGCAGAGAGCAATGACCTGACAGGAGTGAAAAGTGAGGCAGGCCGACAGATGGCGTGAGAGGCCACTCACTGCAGAGGACAGAGCTGCACCTGTGCTGGGGCTGGACTGTGGCCATTGTCACATTTCATGGCACTGTACACTTAAAATATGTACACTTTATTGTGTGTACATATAGGTAAATATTATATACCTATATTTGGTTTAATTAAGGCATTATTATAATATGTATGATAAAATGATGCTTTCTAAATGCGCCCTTTGAAGGGCAGATATGGCTTAACGCCAAAACCCGGCTGAAAGATAGAAGTTGATGCTGAGGAAATTGTTATATCTGGGACAGAAGGGACTCAATCTACGACTGACCAGGGAGAAAGAAATGCATCACCTGCAATTATATGTTCTCCCTTCCTTAACTTCTGCGACCCCTCCCATTGTCATTTTTGTAACTTGCTTTGAGCAGATCCTTTTTTTCTTCTTCTTTCTACCAAACCACAGTCTTTGTCGGCAAGAAGAAAATTAGTAGCAGATGCAAGCTTATTTTTAATGGTCCAAGACCAAATTTTCTGAACTTAAAGCAAACACTTCGTCCTGTCAAAGTTCTTGGATTCCATTAAGATACAACTGTATGCTCTCCTTCCAATTCATGAGCCAAAAATAATTTCAAAAACTAATTGTAAGAAACTATACCACAGGGTTACTCATTGTGTTCTGCTAATTTTTTATGCTTATCATCCAGAGAACAAAGAGTTTAATTTCATAGACATTTTGAGAAAACTTTTAAGAGTCTAAACTCTATGCTGGTCTCGACAGTTTTTTTTGTTTTTGTATCTGTAGTGGATTACCCAGCAAGGCCTTTTATTATAACTGGCTCTGGTTCAAAGACAGATGTAGAAGTCAGAAGCACAGAATGTTCATTCCAGTAGTTAGCACTCATTTGAGATGGCTTGAATACATTATTATTAAGTCACATTACTGGGCTAAATAATTTGCAGTAAGACTTCTAGTACAAGAATTATTTACGTTCGCTTACTAAGGCTGAATTCCTCTCTGGGTAAAAATGTGAAATCTTTCATCACCCCCAGAGCCAACAGAGATGACCTTTGGAGAAGGGGAAGGAGAAAACAAGAAAAAGGAGGTGTTCTTGTCATGGTCGTGCATTAAGCACCCAGGGGGCCTTGGACAAATCATTTGATCATCCTTGGTCACAGTTTCTTCTTTAACAAAGCATGGAGGCCATGCTAAACGAGCTCTAAAATCACGGGGAGTCCAACCCTGCCACCTCTTCCCACCTCCCTGGTACACAGGAAGTGGCTCTCCAGAGTCAGGATGCCCTGGGTTCAAAACCTGTTTTCTCCACTTACCTGCCTGTATGACCATGAACAAGTTACTTAACCTTCCTGTGCCCCAGTTTCCTGATCTATTAAATACCTGTGACACCTCCCTCACAGGGCTGCTTGGAGGATGAACAGAGACGGTGTACCTACAGAGGTTAGCACAGTGCTTGGCCCACAGTAAGTGCTGAGTCCGTGGTGGCAGCTGTTACTGCCGTTAGATGACCTGAACCAGGACCTGAAGGCCAGATTACAAGGGAGCACCCCTGCAACTCCACCTGAAGATAAACTTTGAACCATCAGATCAACAGCCTCCGTAAACTCTGTCGCTCACAACGGCCATCGGATGGCCTTCTAAGGAGCTCTGGTTCAGAGGACATGTGTATTACTGGTAACCAGACTTGTGACCTTTCAGGTCCTTTCCAACCCTGATATATAAGATCTGCAGACATCATCTCACAGCAGGATGCTTATGGGAGGATTTACGGCCCTGCTGGGAGAGGCACCCCGAGACCTCACTACCCAGGCAGTTACTAGCCGTGGCTAACCACAGGGCTGTCCTGCCCAGCCCTGTCTCCATCGTGAGCTAATTGTGGATCCCCACTGGGCTAACTAAGGTTTGTGACGGCATTTGTATGTGTCTCAGTTTATCTAATGTGAAATAATCACGCTCACCCGATTAGGAATTAAGTAAAAGATGACCGTGAAACTCTCCCAGGAAAGAAAATAACAGTTATATCCTGATTTATAAATTAGGACAATTTACAAAATAAGACCTAAATACTTCTGAAGTTCTTTATTTTCCATCCTCCTTTTGCTGGGGTTTCTTCTTTCCCTTTCTCTTCCATGACCAGTGCCTGGAGCAGAGGTTCACAGGCTATGCCCTGCAGGCCAAAGCCAGCCCACAGTCAGGCCACTTGTCCACGGCTCGTCTATGGCGGCTTTGGGGCTACAGGGACAGAGTTGAGTAGTTACGGCCCCCAAGCAGAGAATTATTTACATTCCGGCCCTTTACGGAAAGAGTTTGCTGACCTATGGCCTAGAACACTGCGCATTCATGGTAGGTAGCCAATAACCGTTTTTGAATACGTGATAATGGTCATCATTTCATTCAACATCCAATAAATGTTTATTAAATGCTTCTAAGCACCAGGTACTGTGCCAGCTTCTGAAACACAGTGACCTGGGGCTACGATGGTGAGGATGACGGTCAGGGTCCATGCCCTCGTGGTGTGGACAGTTTAGTACGGGAAGAGAGCAAATGATCATCCAAACACTTCCTTATTTACAGTATGATGAGTGTTTACAAAGGGAACAGGGTACTGGCAGAGTATATAAAAGGAAGACCGGATCCTATCTCAGGCAGCCTTCTCTAACTTTGAGCCGAGACCTGAATGTGGATTTCTTGCCTCTGAACTGCCAGCGAAAGTGAGGGGTCCCTGAGGCCACATGAAATGCAAATGGGTTTCAGTCTGGTTTTCAGTCTGTGCTTCCTCCATCCATCCGTCCAGCTATGAGTGCAAGGAACACAGAGCGTAATGAAGTTCGAGACACTTGATTTTTCAATCCCCAAACAGGAATGCTAAGCAAATAAATAATTTTAAAACCAACAAGGTGAAAAATCATAAGTCAGGTTCACCTGTTAGACACTGGATATCGACACATGACCAAGAGACCGTTCTGCTATCGGCTCTGGTTTTTTAAGCACGGAAAATCGGTCTAAATTGAGGAACATTACTCTTCACACTTGGGAAGAAGATTTGATGGAACATAAACAGATGCCCTGCAGCCTGGGTGTGCAGCTGGTTGTCATGGAGGTTTGAAGTTTCTTGGTGCTGCCTGTCAAGGTTGATCAAGCGGCTTAAGCACTCCTATGCTCTGCCTTCCAAACCCAGCAAGGCTCGGCGGGCCACCCAGGCATTCTTTGGGAACACGGCCCATTGACCCCACCCTGAAAACTGGCAGGTCCTTTCAGAGAAGGTGGAGGGAGAATGCAAAGGAGCAGGAAGGAGTGCTGCAGAATAAATGCATGGTATAAAGTTTTCTTTGCATTTCCTATCATCGGTTAGCCCGAAGAGCTCTGCTGGCTCAATGGGGAGATTTATTCCTCTATTTCTTTAGAGGAAATGTAGGTACAGGGAGATTAAGCATCTAACTTCAGGTCACTGAACATGTCAGTGAGAGTCCAGGAACCAGAAGATGCGGTAACTGATCCAAGATTAGTTGCTTTAGCCCATGCCTACAAAACCTTTGCTTTCTAGAATCACACAGTCCTACTAAATATAGACGTCATCTAAAAGATCATCTCCTTCAAAGGAGAATCATTAATTTAGGGCAAGAAAATTTTCCTGGTTTAAGAGATGCACCTTGGCAGGCTCCGTGGACGATTCCTTCCCCTTTGCCCGGGAGCTGATCTGTGGTGTCTGGCATGATCTATGGATCAGTTAGTGTGAAAATATGGTCGGCTGCTACAAAAACTTTCCTATACCATAACCAGCTCTCATCTCCAACATAACCACAGCAGAGTAAAGAGAAGGCGTCAGGGAACCAGAAGTCAACTATATTGTAGTATATAGCAGTCATTTTCATGAAAAAATACTACTGTTCCTCATAGTAGAAGATTTCCCTTACCTGGATATCTCCCTATTTGAAAAACCAAGGAAGGAAGGGAAGGGGGAAGGTGGAAGGCAAAAAAAAAAAAAAAAAAAAAAGTCAAGCATTTTTAAGTTGCTTCTTCTTCTGAAGGTAGTTCATTAATAATTTCGCCTAATATCTTGAAATAATTGAGCAAAACCAGAGGTAGCTCCCAACATGACTGGGAGACATTGAGCTAAAAAGAACGTTTTGATACTATGCACCATATGAGAATTTCAAGCCTGTTGTTACAGGGATTTCCCACTTTTACTCAGCCCCTCAGTAAACATTTATTGAGTGCCAGGTACATGAAGATCCAAAGGGTTTTAATGAGGGTTGGGGATGGATGTTGGTAAAGAATGCCTATAATTCTCTCACCTAGTGGAGGAGATCCATGCAAAGGAATGGTGCCCACAGAGAATGTAGGCAGGGTAGGTGCTTGTAGTAGGGGCTTCGCACTGAGTCAGGAGCTGCAAGCACCAGCAGGCCCACAGAGGAGGAAGAAGCCCAGTGCATCCACGTGTGACAACATCTAACCTCGCCTTCCTACTGAAGCCTGATAGAAACCCACAACATGATGTAATGAAACCCAATGAGGATTCAGAATAAGCTCCTTATGCTCTATGTAGGTCAACAGAATTAATGTTTATGTCATTGTAGTTTCTGCTTTGTGTTTCACACAAGCCCTTAGAGGAAATACAAAAACCAGAGGGATTTTCTTTTAGGAAATTATTTTTGTCTCTTTTATGTTCTATAAGAGACAGAAAATCAAAGTACCTAAGATAAAATTCAAGGGTAAGATGACGATTATAAGATACACTGAAAATGGCAAGTTACTATTATTTTTAATAGAGTGGTCCCACACTTTTTTTTGGTTCATTTTTAAACCCATGGGGATTATAAGGGAAAATCCTATGAATTAGTCTTGACTGATTTACACCCATTACTTATTAATTTAAACAAATGAATGCCCAAAACACCTTTTTTTCTTAGACAGGGACATTTAACAAAAGCCAGAATCTGACTTACATAGACTTCAGTTTAACCGAATATGCTGAATCCATGGGGCCTAAAGAATCCTAATGGGGTGGTGGTGGGGAGATAAGTTGATGGCCATCCTGTAACATGACTGCGTTTCATCCTGGAATAATACAAGTGTGCCAGAGCTAATCAGCTCCCCCTCCACTCAAGAATATAAGAAGATCATCTGTGCCAGTCTCGTTTCCCCACAACTAATATTTTATTTTTGGCTTTCTGACCAACTAGTGATGGAAACTCTGCAGTTACCAGTTTTCAGAAAGAAACAGTTAAAACGTTTCACTTATTGAGAAGACAGAGCTAAGAATGATGACAGACATTCCCGGGGCACTGCGTTTAGCGGACAGTGGCCTGTGTCTGGTGTGTGTGTGTGTGTGTGTGTGTGTATACACAAGCACGCACGCACACATGTGACAAATAAGTGAATGGGAAAACTAGGAATCTCAGTAAGTTAAAAACGCTAAAGGACCAAAAGTCCCAGTTTCACTCAGATCAGAAAGGAAATTGGCTAGATGCCCTGTTTTTAAGGAGCAATTTGGCTGCAAACATATTTGGAAAAACAAATACGTAAGACCAGAAAACACACGCACAAATTTTTGAATTCCTCCAAAGAGAAAAACACAACGCCATGAGGTGATAGGGAAGAACACTCCTCAGAGCCATCAGATTCCTAGGCACTCCATTCAGCAAGATTTTTAATACAGGCAAATCTCACGTCCGAGAGGAGCACAATTATCGCCCTGTTGAATGTTCATTTCAACTTGTAGAGCTAAGTGGTAATGACCAAGGCAGTCCTTCCAGGCCTTCATCAGGCTCCAACTAAAGAGCAGAATTTTGTTTCTTTAAAGAAAACCTACTCTGGGCAGCAGGGAAATTTAGAAATCATGCCAGGAAGGATGTTCCCCTTCCGTCAGCTGAGAGTTTACAGAAGTCCTCCCGACCGCTCATGCTGCAAGAGTGCCTTGGGCGCTCTTGGACCTGGACTCCAAGCTTCAACCTGAACACTGAGCAAAAAGGTCAAACATGTTATTATTCCCTTTCCTTCTAACTTTTCCACTGGCCAAGGTGGTTGTCAGGGGCTTCCCACCGTAGCCTTAGCTCCTGGTAGGCGTGAGCCAGAGAAGTCACTACTATTTGCTATGCAGTCAGACCTGCCTTTCTCTTAGCCAAGCATTGGAATCTCAAAAGACTCATTTGAAAAGGATGGCTCCTCTCTCGAGTGCCCAAAGTTTATAATTATGATTACTAGGCACTGAAAAGTACTCTTACAATAGAGCTTCTAAAAAGCTATACAGATAACTGAACACATTAATAATTGCGAAGAGAGATAGTAATTTGTGCCTGCCATTCTGTGCCCACGTGCTAAAAGGAAAGACTGACAGAGAGCACCACCCATCACCAGCCTCCAGGTACGTCTGCACCTTTGTTATTACACCTGCTCACTTAGCTATGGGCATGAGATGACTCAACATGCTCAAACCTTCACTGGGGGCTTCCATGGTGGCGCAGTGGTTGAGAGTCCGCCTGCCGATGCAGGGGACACGGGTTCGTGCCCCGGTCCGAGAAGATCCCACATGCCGCGGAGCGGCTGGGCCCGTGAGCCATGGCCGCTGAGCCTGCGCGTCCGGAGCCTGTGCTCCGCAACGGGAGAGGCCACAGCAGTGAGAGGCCCCCGCCACCCAAAAAAAAAAAAAAAAAAAAAAAAAAAAAACCTTCACTGGTTACTTAATCCCAACTCCTCCTCCTCCTGCTGCTTTTTATTGGTAAAGGATGACCACACATCTAGTGGCTCTAGTTCACACTCTTTTCTCTCTCTCCCTCGCTGTCCTTATTCAATTGGTCACCAAATCCTACTAATTTGTCACCTGTTTATCTGTCTCCTACCCTCCACTACTACTTCTGTCTTGGTTCAGGACCTCTACCTCTCTTGCCCAGATACTAAAATATCTGTTAACTAGTCTCCTTGCCTACAGGTTAGTTCTTCATGAATTTCTCTCCTCCTGTGCCTCCCTAATTGGCTTCTAAAATATAAGGCTTGCAAACAATGAAATCATAAACATACTTGAAGAAAACATAGGTGAATATGTTTATAATTTTGGATTGGAAAAAGCATTTCTAAGTATGACATAAAACCTAGAAGGTATAAATACAGTCACTTGAAAAATCTTCTGTAAGATAAAGAACACTATATTCAAAGATAAAAAAAACAACTGGGGAAAATATCTGCACTATATTTGGCAGGGGACGTGCTAATTTCCTTCATATACAAAGAGTTCTTCCAACTCACTGAGAAAAAAACCTATTGTAAATTTGAAATAACATCTCAAGTCCATCTCTTGGCTACACCAGGAGACAAGAAGCTAGTGCAAATAATTGTAAAGCTGTGAGGAAGGCACAACGTGTCCTGAAAAGACCAGGTACTGAAAAATTGGTTAGATATCACTGCTAGCAAACCTGCTTCAAATGTCCTGCCAAGATGCAATTACATTGCATGTCAACACTAAGGCACATTTCAGCAGTTGAAAAATGCCCCTGGACTCTCTTGTTTACGCCTCTGGAACACAGCAGCGTATGTTTGCACAGAACAAATCATTCCCTGTAAAGCTGGAAGGGCCTCTTTGCCTACGTGATTGATGTGTTAGCTTTGAGCCAGAAGGTTAAAATCTTTGAGAACATTTCCGAACTCACACGACACCAAAACCTATTAGTCCGTTAGCACAGCCTAGGCTGAGAGGTTACAGCAAATGCCCATCAGATGAAACTCGCTGACGTTTCCATTTTGACCCAAACTAAGTGACAAAATAATATCCCCTGACAAGAAGGCAGAGTATCAGCAAAGTGATGTCACTGACATAACTGCCACAAAGATACTTACTCTACCTAAGCACACGATCACCCAAAATTAAGGTGTCAAAATCAGATAGTACAGATGACTCATTTTTCAAATGAAAGCTCAGATGAAATGGTAAATCTACTGCACCCACGAGAAGAAATAACTTTTGTTAGGAAAGTGGATAATTCAAGACGCTGATAGATATAGCTCTGTACGTGAGACTGGAGCACGGGCCAATTCACCTACCTGCAAGACTGCAAAGGAATCTGATGCAAAAGCCCAAGGCTGTATTAGTGTCCATTTGCCAAAACAGAATTTAAAAAATGAAGCTGAGACTCAAAATGGAATGCAATCATGAGTAAATCTGGGAAAAACAAAGGAGCTTAACCCCAGCAAATAGTACTGGAAATTAGAAAGTTTAACCAATTGTTTCCCAGCCTTGAAAAGGTAGAGCTGCGTTGAGCGACCCAAGCATCAGAATACCACCATTATACAATGGATGGCCAGAGTCTGAACGCAGGACTTTTTGTTGTTCAAACTGTCTTTAGTGTGTGAGCACTTAACTCACAATGTTGTTGAGAATCATGACAGAGAAATGAATTCAGTTTTCTAAACAGTTTCCCGAAAAAGCCAGTTGGATTTTTACATTTCTGACTTGGACAATGAATGAATGTGCAGAAATTCGAACCTTAATGGATGGTTTCTCAAAACCCACTTGCTTCTATCGTTTGTCTCTGGTGAAACTAATAGAACATTCTCCCAATAAATCCTGAGGCACAGGAAGCCATTTTATTCCTGGCTGAAACGGGCCCAACGGTTCGCAAGCGAGCGTCACCTGCTGAGACGCGTGCTGGGAACATTTAGGCGGCTTCATGATGCCAGGGGCAGCCAGTCCAGAACTGCTCAACCTAGGCACACACAGGATGTGACAAAAGAGCAAATCCCACCACAGGCGTCCTTCCCTTTCCATGGGGAAAGAGAACTGTGCCTTAGACCAAGTGGCGAGTGCCAGTAAATACTCTATAATACCCATGGAGGGTATTAGGGAGAAACAGAAACTGTAGGTAAGGAGGTCGGAATAAACATTACTGAAATTAACACATCAACCTAGGCTTTGTCTCTGGCAGACCTAGGAGGGTCTCATCTTCCGCCTAACAGCTCATATGTTACATCAACAAACAAAAAGCAAGCGGCACAAAACCTACTTAAAACTAACAGGGTTCTTTCCTCAGGCCCCCAGTTTTTAAAACTACCCAGTTGGGATAGGTAAGCATGGAGACTCACTCTGGGAAGCGTAAAGCCCCTCGGCCGCTCTGTCTTCGTGTCCGTCATACTCCCTGCTGGACAGCTGCCTGTTGGCAGTCTCCAGTCGATCTGTGCACAGAGAGGAAACGATTACAAAGAAATGCACTTGCATTTAAGTCATCCTCCGACAGGCAAATGACCTGGGTGCTGAGAGCTGGGTAGGGAGAGATGCCCAGGGAGGAGCCCCAAATTGAACAACTCTTGGGCGGGGGGGAACAAGACGCTCCAGAACATCAAAAAGAAAAGTCCTCAGACGCCACGCTGTGCCTTTATGCAATTTAATGCTAAGGTGTGCACCAGTGGCAGGCAACGAAGAACAGGTTCCTGCAAGGCCAGCAGAGTCCTCGAAAAGGGGTTGAGTTCCCTCGGCCTCAAACCCAGCCCTCGTCTAACCTTGACCATCAGCCCTCTGTAGCTGCGAAGCAAAAAATTAAAAATAACAATTAAATAAATACCAGGAAGCAAGTCAAGATGACCTGATGGATGAAGATTCTACTCAGTGAGTTCTAGGTTTGCTCATGCCATTTGGTCAATCTTCATCTACTCAATTAAATAATTCAGCCTACCAAGTCTTTATTGAGCTTACATAATACCCAAGACTAAAGGGTTTGCAGTAATAAAAAAAAAAAAAGGTAGGTTCCAGCTACAGACTGCCAGTACACTGAGTCTTTTGACACGAGGGAACTGAAAAATGGCTTGGCTGACTGA
Organism: Aethalodelphis obliquidens; assembly: GCF_003676395.1. Classification (NCBI taxonomy): domain Eukaryota; kingdom Metazoa; phylum Chordata; class Mammalia; order Artiodactyla; family Delphinidae; genus Aethalodelphis; species Aethalodelphis obliquidens. The sequence goes on along the minus strand of NW_020838004.1, from coordinate 4,285,393 downwards.
AAGTGAAGTATAATTTCATGGGTCAGATCATTCTGCATGTTGGAGGTTGCCAAGGTCCTGTAACAGGGGGCCCCTAGCTTTCAGGAAGTTGATATATATCTACTCTTTTCACAACCGTGGGCTTTTTTTTTCTCCAAGAGGGACATGTGTCTAACTCTGCCTTCTACACTATACACCAAGCAAGTGTTAACTGTTGGCTTTCAAAGAATGCAACTAAATGCCTCAGCTTGATGTGACAAGGGGTGTGCAGGGAACATTGGTCTTTTCAGACATTCCCATTCACAACACGAGTCATGTTAAGTACTTTTAAAGCAAGAAGGAGCTGCACACATACTCCCTCCCTGTCAGGGACTCGTGTATAGAGGTTGTCACTTCTCAGGCTCAGTGCTGCAACCTACAACCTACAACGTGAAAAGAACACTTCTGCTCTCTGGTGCCCCTTTCCCAGAGGCTTGGGATTTACAAGGTTATGTAACATAACTTGGGCCTGAAGTCTGGCTGTCAGCAACACGGGGCGTTTAGGGTAGAGAAAACATGAGTGAACTTGACATGCCTCGGAGGTCTCTGTTGAAATCATGGAGCCTTCGAATCTCGCCTTCGAGTTTGTTTCTCATCGCCTTGTCCAGCGACTCTCGCTTGGTGGTAGACTTGACCAGGCTCTCATAGGCTTCCGAGATTCTCTGAAGTTCTTTTTCAAACTGAAAGAAAGAAGCAGCACGAAAGTGAGACTTCTGACATTCCCACCCGTGCCTTAGCTATGCTGATTCTTGGATGCTCCAGTTGTGAAGGCTGTATCTTCAATGCAGCCTTTCTGTGTCTTAAGTTTGTCTACCAAATCCTGCAACCGACTTCACCACCCCCCCATCTGTCTCCCAGCACCATGTTAGGATCCTGTGAATTACAGACTCACAAGTCTGGTGGGACCATCTGATGTCACCTGGTAATAGTCTCTTGGTACAAATATCAGGAAGGGGTGAATTTAAACATAACTTAGGACTTCCCTGGTGGCGCAGTGGTTAAGAATCCACCTGCCAATGCAGGGGACACGGGTTTGAGCTCTGGTCCGGGAAGATCCCAATTGGTGCAGAGCAACTAAGCCCACGAGCCACAACTACTGAGCCACGTGCCACAACTACTGAAGCCCAAGCGCCTAGAGCCTGTGCTCCGCAACAAGAGAAGCCACCACAATGAGAAGTCCACGTGCTGCAATGAAGAGTAGTCCCCGCTTGATGCAACTAGAGGAAGCCCGTGCGCAGCAACAAAGACCCAACACAGCCAAAAAATAAAATAAAATATAATGTTTAAAAAATAATAAACATAAAATAAACATAAACTGCTTATATTAAGTATGGCAATTTACAACTATCATTATTTTTCCTAGTTAATGTGAGGAAAATATTAAAGTACAGGAAAACTAAAGGATCACAAGTAGAACCCTAATTTCCTGACTCCAAGTACAGTGCTCTCCTGAGACCCTCCTACCCATCCCCAAAGGAACATAAAATCCACACGAAGAGAGGTTTCATCGCTTAGCCTGTTATCCCTTTGTCTATGAAATTATCTATATAAAGGACTAATGGATTTGTATCTAACTGTAAACCATAGAAAACCTCTTTATATGTGGGAGTTGGAAGACATGGGATAAAAACCAATATATATATATATATTTTTTTGTATTTCACGAAATCAAGAGCTGTAACTGGGAGAGCCTTTAATCTACGACATATATAAATCTATAACAAGTAGCTATAACTGATATAAAAGGAGTCTAACATAACAGCACGTTTTATAGTAGAAATTAATAAATCCCATTTTATTGTTGTATAACATAAATGCAGGAGAAAAGGTAAAGAGTACCTGCAAACTTGGCTACCAAAAGTTGGAATCAGAGGCAAAGTGGCAGGGTTGAGAACACTAGCGCCTCTCCCTGGGCACCAAGAGAACTGCACCGTGTTTTGGTCCCTCCATGGAGAGCTATGTCACCATAAGGCAGACACCCCGACTGCCGGAATTCCAATTGCCCAGATCAAAAAGTCCCTGCTGAGACTCCTGTAAGTAATACATCCCCTGACAGATACCTATTGCACACTTACTATGTGTCTGGGTGCCAAGGAAACGGATATAAGACAATTCCTGGTCTTTAGGGTCTCACAGCCTAGAGCTGGCCTGTATGCAGATACATACGCTTCTACAGTGCAATGTGACAAGGGGTGTGGTGATTTAATGCTATGGTAGCCTAGAGACAAAGTTATTAATTTGGCAGGGGTGAGAAGGGGTTTCTTTAAAAAAGATTTCAGAGAAAATGCCATTTAAAATGAGTCCTGAGGGATGAACAGGAATTTGCCAAGCAGAAAAGAAAAGGCCAAAGGGCTTTGGCATTCTCTGCAGAAAACAGGGAATGACCCAAGACAGAGAGCCACGAAGGAAAGTGCATGTCTCTGACACGACAGGTCATCTGGGGATGACAGCAAGGGGCAAGTGGCCATAAGGAAGGACTTTATGGGCATAGGTAATTGTTGGGGTGTAGGGGGAGAGTTTGGGCAGGGGAGAGCAGCATAAATTGCACCTGAGGTTTTATGGAGATCATATTAAAGCATGGGGTTGCAGGGTGGGTGTAGGGAGGGAAGGCAGGAGAAAGGAGTCCAGACAAGAAGCGAACATAAACAGTTTAATGACAGGACAAGGGCATGAACCCAGATAACTAAAAGGACAAATTCCAAAGACACTGAAGAGTAGAATCAACAGGTCTCCGTGACTGGTCTGGACGGTAAGGGAGAAAGAAATCACAGACATTCATAGCTTAGAAGACAGAGTAACAAGACTTAACCAAGATAAATGATAAGAGAAACAGGTTTACCTAAACCAAAAGTCTGGTTTTGGAGATACCATGTCTGAGGAGCCTGCAGAACAGTTAGCAGGAAAGAGACGGGTCTGAAAGTCAGGTGGGCAGTTGTTTCACTGTGTGTAGATGACAGACGAAGTCACAGAGTGAGACCACTTAGGGAGATCAACAGAAGATCAGAGGGCCAAGGGTGGGAGCGCTGACACTGCAGGAGAAGGCGAGGCAGGAGAACCCAGGAGAGAGAGACTGATGCCAGGGGTGCCATTGCAGCCAGGAACCCAGAAACTTAAAGAAGGAGACCGGATGTGGTCAATGCCCTGGAGGTTACAGACGAAGCCAAGACACATCCGAGGGCTTCCCTGGTGGCGCAGTGGTTGAGAGTCCGCCTGCCGATGCAGGGGACACGGGTTCGTGCCCCGGTTCGGGAAGATCCCACATGCCGCGGAGCGGCTGGGCCCGTGAGCCATGGCTGCTGAGCCTGCGTGTCCGGAGCCTGTGCTCCGCAACGGGAGAGGCCACAACAGTGAGAGGCCCGCGCACCGCAAAAAAAAGACACATCTGAGAAGAGGTGGGTGAAGAGGCTGGAGGGCATCAGGCCTTCTGCTCAGTGGCCTCCAACCAGGGAGGGGCCCAACGCCAAGGCTCCCTTCGGCACCAGGAGATGTTCCCAAAGGCCTCCTCATAGCAGAGTTGGTTGTTCCACAGTCCCGTCATTTCTACAAAGCCCTTCTATCTCTTGCAAAGATATCACGAATGATTGGTCATGTGGCAGCAGAAAGAACAGCATGTCCTGAATCCTGTTCACAGTCCTACTGCAAATTATGCTCCTTCCTTTTAATGTTGTTTTCAAAAGAGATGGCTCCAAAACATACCACCATTTCTACGCTAATTCCATCTGTAAGAGGTGGCCTTGGTTTTCGGACAGTTGGACCATCCCCATCTAGACCGAAGGCATCACCTAGTCCCCAAGGAAGCTGAGGGCACCAAAAACCCTGAGGTGTCGACCCTGAGACAGTGCTCGTGCTGCAAGCCCAGGGCAACTAGGATGCCTTCCTCAACTAGGCCCCCCACAGGAACTTCCCTCCATCTGATTTCACGTACTTTCATCTGTTGTATTCACCTGACTGGAATTCTGATGCATTTTGTGTCTCTCATTTGACTGTCAGTCTCCTTCAGTGTGGCCGGAGAGGACAGAACTACGACTAAACGCGGCAACTTAATGATTCAACATATGGAAGAATTTCCTAACTACCTTTCCCAAAAGTCTACCCAGTAGTGAGCTTCTCTTTTCTAGCAACATTCAAGTAAAAAATGAACAACTTCTTTTCGGAGACATGAAGCAAGGGTTTCTAAGGGGTGGGAAACTGGACTAGAATCATTTTAATAACTTTTAGTCTAAAGCTCTACCGTTTCTGACTGCACTCTCCTTCAGAAGGAGAACCACACCCTCTTCTTCACATCGGCAGCTCCACAACATCTTAAGTTCCCCTTGATGTGTGTTAGAGGTGAAGGGAGGTGGAAAGGCTGCCTTTGATATACAGACATCTGGGCCAGTTCAGAGTCTGAGGATGACCGTGTGAAGAGGATACTGGGTTTGCCTCCACAGCTCCCAGCCTCCCTTCCAGCCTAGACATCAGGAAGCTCTTAGGCCAGGCTTGCAAGATCCCCCGAAATCACATGGAGAAGCACTCCCTGGCCCAGAAACAGAACTACGAGCAGAGGGGAAAGCCTCACACAGCTTTCACCGGCATTGCTGCCACGAAGCAAACGCACAGAAAAGTGTCCAGAGAAAATCTCAGCCCTTCCCAGCTCTAGAAACTGGCTTGTTCCCTGATACCTTCGCAGGCACAGCTCAGGGACCTACAGAATCGAAGACAGGCCTGCCATCCAAGCCTCAGACTGCCCAATCACAGCCACCTCTGTTTCGCTGACAAAAGAAGAGGGTCTTTGCCAAAGCAAGCCTGGGGGAACGGTAAACATGGCGCCTTGTCCCTTCAAACGTCCATCTCCACCCTGATGGCTTCTGAGGCCAACCAGCTCAAAGTCTGGTCCAGCTGGAAATTCCATCCATGAACTATGTTTCAGGGAAACTGGGAGGAAAAAGAAGCAAAATGAGTGCCCCAAAGGAAATAATGAAAAACCACTGCTATTTCTGGGGGTCCCCAGCCACCATTCCAACACTAACAGGGATAATCACCGCCTTGTGCCTCTCTGGAAACGGGTCTTCATTTCCAGGCGGTACTCTGGCAGCCTCTGAGTTTAGTCGTCGTTTCCCGTTGTGCTCCTGGCTCAGTGCACACAGGCTAAGCACCGCAATTAAAAATTCATCTATTTTTGGTTCTGCCCTGATGATGAATCTCTGCGAGTGCTCCCGAAGCTGTGAGGAAGGACTCTAGGTTGGACGTTCCTGCCAGCACAGGGCAGCCACATCCTACGGTGCAGCACTGTGGTTCCACCCAAGCTGGGGTGGCTAGGATGACCTCGGGAACACAAGCCTTCAACTGTCGAGTCACGATTTCATGCAGCTCTCTTTCTCTTGGCCCTAGCTGCTGAGAAGAGCTGCGGAACTTAGTGATAAAGATGGCAAGTAGCCATCAAAACCTGAGATTTCAAATTGGCAATTCCAGTTTGACATATGACAGGTTAATGAAATATAATATTTATAGAACCATTCATAACATTCAAGGGACTGAAGGAGTCTGGGAATCCAGAAGGGACACAGCTTTTGATTTTTCTCCTTAAGTCATCAAAATGCTTTTGGTCACAAAGTTTAAGAGTCATCCCCTGTGCAGGGAAAATGAATCACTGGGAGGCTGATTTTGGTTTTCAAAATAGAAATGGGCATCAACATCAAGAAATAGATGTATAGGGGACTTCCGTGGCGGTCCAGCGGTTAAGATGCCATGCATCCAATGCTGGGGGCGCAGGTTCGAACCCTGGTCGGGGAACTAAGATCCCACATGACGTGCGGCCAAAAAAAAAAAAAAAAAAAAAAGATGTATGTTACAGGCCAATAAAAAAGTGTATCTTAATAAAAAGTCAACAAAGAATAACAAGACCTCACAATTTATGCATCCTCCCTGCAACTGTTCAAAACTGTCCATGGAAAAGACAGAGAACCACACTCTGCCCTCAGGTGAGTCTGCACGGCTCCTGAAAGCGTCTGCCATAGGGCTTCATCAGGGAGAAGGAAAACATTACTGATTTCCCAGAAAATGCTGAGTTGGCCCTTCCCAATTTTCAGACTGTACCAGGAAAGAAGCTGCCCCAGGAAGCATCAGAGGCAAGCCTGGGCCTAGGCAGTGACTTCCAGCCAAGGCCAGGAGCCAGCACGTGTTTCCCAACTTCTAAGGGTATGACCGAGGCTGGGAGTGAGGCCGCCATTCTTAGGCAGCCCGCTGGTTCCCGGCTCTCATTTGTTCCCCTCCAATAAAGGCAGCCAGAGTTCTCCGGGCCAAGCCTGGTCCTTACTCCAGGGAGTTCCAGACCCTCTCGGTGGAAGCTCTGCACAAATGAGCTGGGGCAGGTCCTGTCTGTGAATGTTTGCATCATTCCACCCACTGCTCCCAGCCGACTGCTGCCAGCCCTCAGGGAATCACAGGGGCTGACTGTTCTGACTCCCGGACCAGCAGAAAGGCCAGGCTTAACTGAGAGATCAACACTGCACAGTGAACACCATGGGCTAGCCAGGAGCATGTCCTGTTACACAGAACCAAGTGGCAATGCTTCTGTAGCCAGGTGAGTTTACATTCTCACTCTTTCTCTTTACAAAAGCGACTGTCCAGGACAGAGCACGCAACCAGACTTATGAGAAGCCTTCTACCACACATGCCTCCTTGCTTCCAGAAAGGAAACTCGAGTGCCCTGGGGCTCTGCTGCCCGAAAAGATCCTACGACTGGGTGGGATAGGGAGGGTGGGAGGGAAACGCAAGAGGGAGGGGATATATGTATACGTATAGCTGATTCGCTTTGTTATAAAGCAGAAACTAACACAACATTGTAAAGCAATTATACCCCAATGAAGATGTTAAAAATAAATAATAAATAAAATTAAAAAAAAACAAAAAACAAAAAAAATTGCTTAAAGAAAAAAAAAAGATCCTATGACTTTTGCCCCTCACCTCTTCCTTTCTACCTGCAGCATTTCCGGTGCTGGCATGTGGGTCATCATGAAATCACTGCCTGTGATTTCACTCTCGCTGGATGTCTTCCTGCTGACTTTGGCTTTCAGTGTAAAGCCCTAAGAATGAAGGCTGCTGTACATCCTAATATTGCCATGACAATGACACAGGTTGGAATTACGCAGCATCTCCCCACCTGTTAAGTCATAGCATAAAGAGAGCACGCAGTAACCTGTACTCTGCCCTCAGCGCTGAGACATCGCTGCTTTTTGCAGAAACCAGCTAATGAAACCAACATGGCAATCACAAGGTTCCTGTCTGAGATCCCAGATTGAAAGGAAAAACCTGTCCCTCTCAACCCACTACTTTGTGTCACTCTCGGTGTCCCCTTTTCCACACTGTCCATCTGGGGAAATGCTACTCAGCCTCTGAGTCTCAGGTCCAGGGGCACCTCTGCTGCCCCTCCTGCAGCCTCTTGACATCCTACTGCAGGTTTAACTTAGGCAACTCTACCCCTTTTGGACTATAAGCTCCTCCAAGGCAGGCACTGTGGCATATTTATTTTTGTCTCCCTAAAGCCTTGCTCGGTGCCTGGCATAAAAAGGGGTCTAGTTAAACTTTGGCCAGTGAGTCAGGGAGTCAACCCCCCATGGGCAGGTAAGGAATTGTGTTCCCCTTCCAGAGAACTTTCTCCCTCCCCTCCCCTAGGGAAGTCCGGTACCTTGTGGAGCTTGTCGGTGTTGTCGTAGTAACCCTGAAGTTCCTGGTGCAGCACCCGGTTCTCCTCCGTTAGGATCTCCACCATCTGCTGGGCTCGCTCCACGATCGCAAATGCATCTGGACCAAGCTGCTGGCTGGGGGAGGCGGCTGGCGTGGGCTGCGAGGCTGCCAGGGTCATCGGAGGTGGAGGTGGCAGGGACACCGAGTGCAACGGACCGCTGACGGAGGAGTTCTGGGAGGACATCGGGCTGTGCTGCTGCACCGTTGACGGGAAAGGAAGCTGGCAGGGGCGGCTGCAAGGGAACAGAAGACCAGCAGTCAGAACCCAGGGACGTGGTGGGGAGAGGAGGGAAGCCCAACCACACGGGCACTATGGCTGGTTTCTACTGCCAGGGGTCATCACTGACGCACGGTCCAAGCTAGGTTGACTGAAGCAGCTTCAACCCTCCATCCCACAGATATTTAATGTGCTCTCCCCATCGGAATCAGCACTGCTCTGGTCACTGAGGAAAGAGTGGACCAGACAGACAAGGTCCCTGTTCTCATGAAGCTTACGTTCTCGGGGAGAGAGACCGGCACACCATCACATGATAAACACACAAAGCCAGGTACTGAAAAGTAATGAGCCCTCTCCAAAGAATCAGGGGGACAGGGACAGGGAATGACTGAGTGGCTAGGTCATACCGAAAGGTCAGCGGTGGATTCTTGAGTCGAAGTCTGTTGACAGACAGGAGGAAAGAGTGGTTGGGGGCAGGGGGTAGAGAAGTGGGAAAAGTGTTCCAGGTAGAGGAATCGCCTGCGAGTGGGGCTTAAGGCAGGACTTAGAGGAGAAGATCAGCTGGAAGAAAGCAAGTCGATACAGAGCACAGCCAGCAAAAGCAGCACAGGCTAAGGCCAGCGGGATGGGCGAGGGTCCTTGTGAGCCAAGGCCAGCCCTTCCCTTAGAGTGCGAAGAGGGGCTGGTGGGGGAGCTGCTTCCACTCTGAGTGGCATGTAGATGGGATGTACGTTGGCAAGGATGGACCAAAGGTGCCCAGTGAGGAGGCCTGGGTGTGGTCAAGGTGAGACCTAACGAAGCCTCAGAGGGTAGCAGCAGAAAAGAAATAGTACATGGATCTGGGGTATGTTTTATTTATATTACGTATGGGGAGAGGGAAAGTGAGAAAAAATTTTAAATTACTCCTAGATTCTGGGGTCCACACAAATGGACAGGGGTACCATTTAATGAAATGGGAAAGTCTTAGGGAAGGAACAAACTTTGTGTGTTCTGATTTGCTGAGATAAGGAGGTCTGAGGATCAAAAGTCTGATTTTAACCAGGTTAAAAAGAACACACAGGGCTTCCCTGGTGGTGCAGTGGTTGGGAATCCGCCTGCCGATGCAGGGGACACGGGTTCGTACCCCGGTCCGGGAAGATCCCACGCGCCGCGGAGCGGCTGAACCCGTGAGCCACGGCCGCTGTGCCTGCGCGTCCGGAGCCTGTGCTCCGCAACGGGAGAGGCCACGGCAGGGAGAGGCCCGCGTACCGCAAAAAAAAAAAAAAAAAAAAAGAACACACAGAGGTGTCCCTTGATGGTTCAAATTCTGGGTACTAGCTCCTTTACTAGAATTTCTACCTTCTGTTGCCCCTCCCTAGCGATCCCCTCCTCACGATTCTGTTAACCTGTTTCATAAGAATCATTGTATTTTCTTTCAGCCTAAGCTAAGGGCTCCTAACAACAACTTCTATAGGTATAAACAGCAAAGAGAGTCTTGGCCTCTAGTTTTCCAACCACGGCTGGCACTCTTCGGCAGACTTGGGAAAAATGCTTTTTTTGCTGTCCCCTTCAACCTTTAGGTCTCAGTCTGGGAACTGGGGTGCTAAGAATTATCAGCAAGTCCCAAATCATCAACTTTCTATATCAAGGGGTTGAGATCCTTCTACTCCGTAACAGTTTCCTGTGCCACTTCCCATTACTTGTGGCCATCCGTGGCCAAAACTCTCAGAGCTACTACGCTTTTTCTCGGGAGCTCATCTGGCCTTATATTTCCTTTTGAGTATATTTGCTGGAATGTTTTTGGACCCTGTCAGCCTCCATAGCTCTCATTTTGTAAGTATCTCTTAGGGCATTTTAAGCATCCTCTGAATGCTGACTCCTGGCAGCTAAATGTCAAACTCTAGCAGAACAGTTGACAATGGTCACCTTAGCCCTCCCTACGTGGAGACGCAGTTATTCCTAAAGACGACCTCAAAAGGAACCCAGCAGATCCCACCAGAGTGACTAACCACAAGCTCTGCTCTGGTAAGCAATGTCAGAGCACTCCACCGGGGCTTAGGAGATAGTTCCCAACTAGATTTCCTTATGCCTTCGATCTAGGCGCCCCATCCATTCCATGTTAAAATAGCTGGGATCTAAGTTCCCCAAGTCAAGGTAGAGAACCATGGAGCTCAATGTGGTTCTTTCTTCCTTAAGTGTCTCAGATTTCAGAAAGGAGTGCTGTCGATGGGGAAGTGTAAACCCTCCCTCCTCCCTCCCTCTCCACACCTATCATTGAATACTTAACTATCTGGCCGTTATGAAATAAAACATTTCTGCATTCTGATGAATTTGTGCCCCTTCCACACTGAAGTGTATGTGAATATGTGTCGCCCTGTGTGTATGAGGAGGTCTGTGTGTACAAAGTCCAACTCCATAGCGAGAGTGAGATGCCCCTGGTTGCTCTTCACAACGCCCAACTTTCACCCCAGATCACAGGACCTCCTATCAGTCGTGGACCCAGAAAACCATAGATCCTTAGTGAGTACGTGCATTCCCACAGGCTGGCTAAATACTACGGTGCAATTTTCATGGATAAGAGGTTACCTTGGCAAGAGACAAAATGCCACAAATTACACTGCCTCAATTCAAAGGCAGACACCCATCCCTACCTCCTCGGTTCTCCCTTCTCACTTCATCCAACGCAAATGACAAGCATGGCGCGTCTCCTTGGAGCTGAAGTGGGCACAGGTGAGGCATCTGGGCTTGCCTTTGACCCAGGCAGCTTCAGGTGGGGCTTCTACCTTTTAACATTTATTGGGCTCTGGGATTTGGAACTCACAGTCAGTGATGGGCTTATCTTCTCGGTCATCCTTTTCCTTTATATAACAAAAAGGGAGGTTTTTCATAATGCCAGCCTAAGCCATCCGCGACAGTGACGAGTTACCTGAGTGGCAATGCAGGAAAAGGGTGTCTGCCGAGCTTGGAGACAGAAAGAATGGGTTTTTCAAAATGGGAAGTCTTCTATTAAATAGAGAACACCGGCCTCACAAAATAACTCGGTGACACATTCAAGAAGCACCGTATTACAATGGACGACGTGCAGCCAGGAGAGCAAACCTCTGTTCCGTGGCTTCGCTACTCAGCCAGCTGGGGCTGGTAGGCTCAAAGGTCTGTACAAGGCAAATCTGGCTGAGGGTAATGAAGAGGAAAGAATGGTGGGGGAGGGCCAGAAAATGTCACGATCATACCAGTGCTATGAAACAAGCTACCCCCAGCTTCCAAAGATAACGCCACCAGCAGGATCAGCCTCCAGCAGGATAAACCCTTCCCATAAGGGACACAAAGAAAAGGGAAAAAGAGGAGAAGTGAACCAACATTTACTGAGAAACTACTTGTGACTAGAATTCTATGCCACAATCTTCAATTTGTGAGCCTGTTCCTCCTGTTAGAAAGTGAAGGCAGAGAGCTAGGTTACTTGACATCACGTGTCTCCCGGAACCATCCACCACCTGGCTTATTGTTAAAGGACTTACGGAGTTAATATGTATAAAGCCAGGCACAAATTAAGCAGTGGACGAATGTTAGCTATTATCACCATTATTGTAATTATCATCATCTATATCCCAGAGCCTAGCCCTGAGTGTGGCTTTCATGAGCAGTCCGATCATCTTTTTCTGTTATGGCTGACATTTACTGGGCACTTTTTACGTACCAGTCACTGTGGTACGCACCACTACATGCGTCATCTCATTTTGACCTTTACGATTGCCTTATAAAACAGGCATCATTGTCAAATCTCTGTATTTAGATGAGAACAAAAGGCACAGGATGGTAAGTAACCTGCAAAATGGAACAGAGATAATAGAAACATAAAGGAGATCAAAGCCCAGGCTTTTCAGTTTCTGAGTCCTTGTAGTTCACTCTTTCCCTGAACAGACCAGGTGAAAGCAGGGAGGGAAGGCAGCCAGCCCTTGTCCTCTGCTCCCACGTTCCTGTGGCTCAGTCTGAGCCACCACCACATCCATGACTCATATCCTAACAACAGCATCACAGCTTTTTGTAGGCTTGAGCCACCTCGGGAGAAGCATGAAGGCTAGAAACCTGCCCCTGAGTTGTCCTCTTGGACTGTTACTTACCTTCAACATTATTATGTTTCATAGGTTAATGCCCCTTCTACAGAGAGCATTCAACTCACATTTATTGAGGGTCTATGCCATCTGCCAGTTAGCACATTTCATCACCTTGCTTAATCCTCACACAAACCAAGGCAGGACCACCAACAGGTCCTGCTCCTTTCTCAAGGAACCAAATGAGCCTTGGGACACCACAGAAAGTGACCTCTTCCCACATGCCACTGGACTGACCAGTTATTTAAATACGTCTGAGCAGGGCTGAAAAAGCCTCTTTGCCCCAAGCCCACAGTGATGTATTAGAAACAAGAATCAAGGAGCATTTAAAGAGCCACATCTAAGAGACAAAATAGGGGGTCATACTGGGAAGTCGTGCAGGCTGGTCTTCCATCGTCAGTGACTTGGACCACACCAGGCATAGCCTGACCCCAGAATCTGCACCCGCTTCTTACTTCCAAACTTACAACCTTGCCTGAATCACACACCTGACAACCTACCTTCTCTTGAATTTTTAAATACAATATTATTTAATTTTTTATGCATGTGTGTATTACTCTCCCTAATTATTAGCATGCATGTTTTTTTGAGGGTAGAAAAGCATGACTTATACTAAGTCGGTACCCAGTACATTTTTGTCAATTGATTTGGCCCCTGAACCCAAGAGCAAGTTAGGAGACCATATATGCTCGATGCACTTTCAAAGACTGACTCAACCTTCAACATTGTTTTATTAAGGAAGAGACCTCTGGTACTTAGATTTGTTCTGGATCACATAGGTAGAATCTCCAATCGTGACACTGCCAATATAATAACATAGCTCCAAGTCACTGCCGTTCTCATGTATTGAGTGGTCACAAAATGCAGCTCAAAACTGGAGTGACAATGTTATTTGGACTGGGGAAACGAGGTCATTGGAGACAGCTAATCAACATCCATTTGCTTCTCTCTGCATACAGTAAGGCTTCATAAATAAGCTTGTTTAAATGTATGTGTTTACATTATACCTGTACGAAATGTGCCATGAATAGCACTTTACATCCACTGTCATTTCATTCTCACAAGCTTGGGCATTCCCTGCTCTCACACCATATATTATTATTCTGTTTTTAAAGTATGCAAACTAAGGCTCAGAGGATCACAAACCAGAGATCTCAGTCTTTATAAAGCAAAACAATGGGCTATGAACTGGGGGTTGGAACCCGCATACTCCCACCACACCAGGGCTTTTGCCCCATGTTGGTACAGGAGAGCACTGTTCCTTAATATGGGGTCTCTTTTCCCTGCTTCTGCTTCCTTCCAGCCAAGTAACCACGGGCAAGTTTTTAACTTCTTCGTCACCTTTAAATGGTGATGATAACAGTATCTACCTCAAGAGTTGTTGTGAGAATTAAATGAGATAATGCATGTAAAGCACTGCACATAGTGTCTATCATTAGGAAACTATTGATACTTAATAACTGCTAGCCTCTGCTATTATCACACACTGCTAACGGGTGTTAGGAGAAAGGCAAGGGACAAATGCACCCTTGGGTGTCGCTTCCTCTTCAAACACTATGTGTTGAGAATCCCAGTCCCTAACACTAAAGCTTCAACAAGGAATAAAAGCAAATGCTAGCACCCTAGAATCTTCCATTTCTGAACTGTTTGCTTGCAATGCAATGCAGAACAAGGGTATAAAGGTGATGCCTGTACACGTCAGGACACTCTCTCTTGAACACAGATTCTCACTTTCTTCTAGACCTGTGCTGTCCAAAATAGTAGCCACAAACCACACGTGGTTACTGAACACCTGAAATGTGACTCAACTGAACTGAGATGTGCAGGAAGTGTAAAAGGCATATCAAAGTTTGCCGACAGTACAAAAAATGTAAAACATCTCATTAATAGTTTTTTATGTTGATTACCTGTTGAAATCATAATATTTTGCATATAATGGGTTAACTAAAACATGTATCTAAAAATATGTTTTTAAATGGATTAACTAACTGTATGGAGGTTCCTTAAAAAACTACAACTAGAGTTACCATATGATCCAGCAATTCTACTCCTGGGCATATATTTGGAAAAGACACATGCACCCCAATGTTCATAGCAGCACTATTTACAATAGCCAAAATATGGAAGCAACCTAAGTGTCCGTTGACAGATGAATGGATAAAGAAGATGTGGTATATAAGCACAATGGAATATTACTCAGCCATAAAAAAGAAAGAAATAATGCCATTTGCAGCAATATGGATGGATCTAGAGATTATCATACTAAGTGAAGTAAGTCAGACAAAGACAAATATCATATGACATCACTTATATCTGGAATCTTAAAAAATGATACAAATGAACTTATTGACAAAAAACAGAAACAGACTCACAGACATAGAAAACAAACTTACGGTTACCAAAGGGGAAGGCAGGGAGGGATAAATTAGGAGTTTGTAATTAGCAGATACAAACTACTATATATAAAATAGGTAAACAACAAGGTCCTACTGTATAGTACAGGGAACTATATTCAATATCCTGTGATAAACCATAATAGAAAAAAATATTTTTGAACAATGTATATATGTATGTATAACTGAATCACTTTGCTGTACAGCAGAAACTAACACAACACTGTAAATCAACTATACTTCAATTTTTAAAAATGGGTTAACTAAAACATGTTTTTTAATTAATTTCACCTGTTTCTTTTAACTTTTTAAAAATGTGGCTGTAGGAAAAATTTTAATTAGATATGTGACCCAGATTACACTTCTTTTAAGGATGTCAATGTCTTTATTTTTTTTTAATTTAGCTATTTTATTTTTTTTTAATTTTTATTGGTGTGTACTTGATTTACAGTGTTGTGTTCGTTTCTGCTGTACAGCAAAGTGAATCAGTTATACACTGATTCTTTTAGATTCTTTTCCCATATAGGTCATTACAGAGTATTGAGAACAGCTCCCTGTGCTACACAGTAGGTCCTTATTGGTTATCTATCTTATATATAGTAGTGTGTATGTGTCAATCCCAATCTCCCAATTTATCCCACCCCTTCTTCCCCTCCTCACATTATATTTCTATTGTTGAGCACTGCTCTAGTCCACATTGCATGAACACCAAAAGGCCTCATTTTGGAGATAATTCCAGAAATCAGTGAGCAACAAAACAATTCATGCAAACAGACTAGCAGTCCCCACTCTACTGTCCCCAGATCCCCAAGCATCAACGGTGATCAGCAAGCTATACTCAATGTATTAAACTATATATTTATCTACAATTAGGCCATCATGCTAACATTTAATAAATATGGCTTGTGTGACTGACAAAAATTGTCCAAAACACAACAGGAAAAGAAACATCAATGGATAAACAGATGAAGGATAATGATCAAGTAATTCAGAAGAGAAAATGCAAACAGCTTAATACATTTCCTAAAGCAAACTTATTAGTAGAGAAGTAAAATCAAAACAACTGTTTTCCATTTATCAACATTAACAATTCAGTTCAATGAATGTTTACTGAGCCTCTAAGCAAAGATTCTTTAAAATTCTCAAGATATGATACATATTAGGATTTCACCTGAGTAAAAAATAATATACAGAAAAATGACTAGAAGGAACTATGACAAAAGGTCAGAATGACTATCTCTAGGTGATGAAATTAGGGATGTTTTTTCACTCTTCATATTTTTCTGTTCTTTATACAATTTCTACAATGAACACGGATGGCTATTCAAAAAAAATTTCACTAAGTAATATATGTTAGAGAAAAATTAGAAAATAGAGAAAAATTAGAAAATAAAGATAAGCCAAAAAATCAGCAGTTATTCTAATAATCAGAGAAAGTAACAAAATAAAATAAAAGAATTTTACAATGAGATGAAAATAACAAAGGGCTTCTTGGCTGTGAAGAGGTTCAAATTTTAAGACTTCTCACTCAATAAAAATACCTCTTATTTACCTAGAGATTTCCAGCTTAGAGTATTTTCTTATAATTTTCTAACCCTCAAAGCAACAGTGAATGGAGTATTTAACAATGGTTACGGCTGGATAATGGGACTGCAGGTAATTTCTATTTTCCTTCCTTTTTTTTTTTAGGGAGTGGAGGAAGTGGGAGTTATCTATATTTCTAGATTTTCTACAATGAACATGTTTCATTTATGTAAGGAAGAAAATCAGTTAGTTTTAGGGAAAATCAGCTGTAACAAGTTGCACATAAGGAAACTGAGTCTCTGAGAACTTATTCAATTTGCTACAAAGTGGGAGAGCCAGGACTCAAAACCCCTCAAATCTTCTTTTCCCAAACCCACAGCCTTCCCACCTGGATCCCTTTGGCGGTGCAGACACGAGACTCATAAATGTTCAAATTGAGACTGGTGTCTTGGGTGAACTAATATCAAAATGATTGCTATGCAGGATGCGTATGGATAATCCCCTTGTTTGGAGAAGCCACTCATTTAATGCATTGCTGCGGGAATTGTGTTAGATTTCCTGAGAAAGTAACCTGAACTTGACCCTAGCCTTTTGAAATTCCCACACTGCAGAGTTGCTTCTCACAATAAACAGGGCATTTTATTTGGCTCATCCAGCCATAATTCAGCTTAAAAATTGTACAAACTCCTGAGTTTTAATGCTGGTATTCAAAACACATGTTTAGCTGGTGGAATTTATTTTTTTTAATTTATTATTATTACTATTATTTTTTGCGATACGCGGGCCTCTCACCGTTGTGGCCTCTCCGGTTGCGGAGCACAGGCTCCGGACGTGCAGGCTCAGCGGTCATGGCTCACAGGCCCAGCCGCTCCGCGGCGCGTGAGATCCTCCCGGACCAGGGCACGAACCCACGTCCCCTGCATTGGCAGGCGAACTCTCAACCACTGCGCCACAAGGGAAGCCCTAGCTGGTGGAATTTAAATAACACTCCCTGGCCTCACTTTTGTTAAGAGCAACGCATAGTTGTTAATCCAATAGCCTTGGGTCTAGCTCACATTTTGATGCCACATAGCAATCATTTTCATAGGTGTCTAAACTGCAAATCAGCACTTTGCAAACACACTTACTCCAAAAATCCTCCTTCCTCCTCCAGCCATTTCCAACTCAGAGTAAGACCGGACCATCAAACACTCTTTCCTGTACTACAGCACATTCCAGACCTCACGCCCACCCAGAGGTAAGACCTGCTCTTTAGCCTGTATCTTTATGCTTGTTCACGTTGTAAACTGCATTCTGGCTGCACTGTTGGATCGATGTGTGTTCTTGGGGAGAGGCTTCTCTCTCTCTAATTCGCCACATGTGCCCCAGGGCTGTGTCCTCTTTGCTCCCTCCCTCCTCCCTGCACTGTCTTTTGACATGTTCCCAGAGAGCATCAGGAACTTTGACTCTATGCTAAATAAAACCACACCAGGAGGTTTATCTGGGGGAAAATGTACAGGGCATTTTTTAAAGGAAAACATGAGCGATTTGGGAGACCAGTCACACTATAGGGTCCCTCCATTAGTGCAGGAAACCGCGAGCCCCTTGCACTGATGGGAAGGATGGTGGTGGTGATGCCGGCTTGCGAAGAGAAGGAGCAAATGTGCTCTGTGGAAGGGGATCCACGGCACCGCTGGCTCTGACGTCATCTTGTAAGAAGATGCTTGTATCGGCCCAGGACAGAAGGGCTGGGTCAAACGCCACCACTCCTTGCTTTTATAGTATCTATCTACACACCAAGAATAAAATGAATACATTCATAGATGAATAAACTATCAATAAACAGTTACCACTCTTCCCTCTGCCTCTGGGAAGCTAGTAAATCAAACCCCCTATGCTGAAAGGCAAGATTCAGCTAAGATAAAGGGCAGAAAAGGTAATGGACAGGCAGAAAGAGAGTGCCTTTCATTGACAGAAGTCATTTTTAGTCTTTTTCTCATACTGCCTGAAACATAAAAAGTCATAAAAATCACTAAAAGAGTACGTAGCATCTTCCATAACTGAAACCTTCTGCTAAACACAGGCTAAAGCAAACAACTCCATATACCACTGGTTTACTGCTTCACAGTCCCCGACCTCCAGATGAAAGCAAACCAAAGACAGCCGAAGCTCGCAACCTACAGCTGTCAGCAAGGTTCAGTGTGCTCCTGAGTCTTCCGAGGTATCTGGGGAGAAAGGGGATCCTGGTCCCAGGGGGGCGGAACACAGGCTGGACATCAGGTGTGACATATAAATCTGATTAGAAATTCACCGGCTAAGTGACACCAAATAAAACCGGAAATCCTTGGCCGTGGTCGAGTGTTTACACTCATGGGAGAGGCACCGTGTGGCAGAGAGGTCCAGGGCTGCACCCCGGCTCCCGCACTTCCAATCTGGTGCCCGTGACTAAGTTACTGTAACCTCTCTCTCTCAGCCTACGTTTTTATCATATCATAAATCCCCATATCATAAAATGGGGATATTCAGGGTATCCATCCCCGAGAACTGTTTTGAAGATGTAGGAGGAGGACCCACACCGTGCCTGAGGCTTATGCTACCACTGCCTCTGTTCCATTGTTACCTGAGAAGGGTGGAGATGGAGTTCCAGAAACTGGAAAATCAGAGCAAGTATTAGAGAAAACAGGTTTTAGTTTATTCTGAAGCCATGAAAATATACAGATCACATGAACACAAAAATACCAAGGGCCAATTTTCAAAATCAAATCAATCTAACTAGTCAAATACACGGCCCCCGCCAAATTAACCAAGCTAATAATTGCAAATGAAAATCAAAAATTAACACAATTTGCCTATTACATTAGCAAAGGTTTTGTAATTATAATGACTAATGTTGGTCATAGGGCAGTGAAACAGGCACTATAATATTTTCATAAAGTTATCTGGTATCAGAAGTCATTAAATATTTAACTAAAATTTACCCAATAATTTCATTTCTAAATAATGATGCCTAAAGAAGTAAACCAAAATATGGAAAATTCGATGTGCATGATGATGGTCTCTATACTATTTATAGAGAAAAAGATGTAAATGATATAATTTATGAAATATTATGCAGCAACAGAAAGGATGGTTATGAAAACAAATATTGTAGAAAAAAACTTGTAATACAATACTATCTAAAAAGAGCTAAGATACTAAACGGAATATAATCTATGACTACAATATGTGAAAAAATTAATTTGTACAGGAAAAATGTTAACAGTGGTTGTATTAAGAAAGTAGGATACTTTAAATAATCTTTTAGCATCTTTAGTTTCCACTTTCGGAAATATGGACAGATTTCTTTGGAAAACAAACATACATTTGACAACTGTGCTCCAAACTGCTTTGATGAAAGTCAGATCATCCACTGGTATTCATTCGTGCATTCACTTCCATTAACGGTACAGACTGCGAAAGCCAAGTCACAACTCTTAGAAGTGCTCTGGTTCCACAAAATGTGTCAGAGTTAATATCAAAATTCTTCCTTTTCTTTATTTTTTTTAAAGCCTAATTCTCCAGAGAACAACCTGCCCAATTCTCACCTTGCCCTTATTTATATCCATTTCCACTTTCAGGCTGAAGGAAACGGAAGAAAGGGCAGAAACAAAACCAGAGTCTCTATCCATGGCCACTCATGGTCCCTGGAGGTCCCCACCAGCCACCTCAGTGGGGCCAGGTCGCCCTAGTCCCTCCATCTCCCCAGCCTCACTAGCACGCTCATGAAAAAGGCCAAGGTGTGCAAGTCAAGTACACCTTGACTGGTGGTCTCTCCACAAAAGGAGTTTTTGTGGGGTTTCCCACAAAAGGAGTCCATAAGCCACCACATCTCCCATCATTCACAGATCAGAGCAGGTGAGAGAATTTGTAAGCTATGGTGACTCAGTAATGAAGGCAAAAGAACTCCAAGTTCTTCCTCATCTTATCTTAAGCTCTATGCTCTTTGGACCTTTCCACCTCTAGGCAAAACGAACTGAAGTCTCGACAGGCTGATGGGTTGGATCAGAACACTGAACATTCACAACATACTGAGGCCGTTTTTGCAGCACGCGGCCTGGACGTGGACCCAGTAATCTCAGTCAGACTCAGAAGAGTCTGAGATTACTGAGTCTCTCTGACTCAGAAGAGTCTGTGATGTATTGACCCAACAGCCTGCAGCTTCCCAAACCATCACTATTAATGACAAACTGATAACCCGTTAAGCATAAGGGAATGTGTCAGTGAAATTAAAAGGAGCCCTGCTCTTCTCGTGGGTCAAAGGTAACTTGAACATCACACACTGCTGAACTTCAGATCCAACCCTTGGAGCTCAGGCCACACTGAAGGTGTCTGAAGCAGGGCTGGTGTGGACGCAACTTTGTTTACCCTGTCGGCCAAAGGTTGCACTGCTGGAGTCATGCTGGCTAGGCATGGCCAGGCTCACAAAGGCGCCTTGTAGCTCTGCGGCCCAGCCTCCATGGCCTGTCTGTTACGTCTTCTGGGACATTTTGATGTGTCATGTGGACCCAGCTGTCAAGCCTGGCAATCAGGTCAAATCCTTCATACATTTCTTCTTCTTTTTGATGTCGTAACTTTGAGACAAATGACACCGCCCACCAATAACCGGCTAGCCCTCCAGGAAGGGCTTCCCTCCTCCCCTTACTGTGTCTCCCACTCACAGCACATCTACTGCCAAATGACAAAAAGCAAAATGACCCACTTTATGCGTTGCCATTTAACAAAGAATAAAGCCGAGCAGAAGGAAGGAGACTGGGTCTGGGGAGATTTTCACTTTCTATCAGGCTCTAGAGGCTGACTTAAACAAATGCGAACTATCACAAACCGGACTCTGATATGATTCTGGGATAAACATCATGGATTATTTAGCTCTGACAAATCAATGTTCTAAAAACCAGAGATCTGAAGATTTATTTTTCTTCTTCAAACCTGATAGTTTTTAAGTTTAAATTTCTCCCTGGCTTAAGGAACCATAAAAGGGTAAGAATAAGAGCCCTCCCGGGCCCCATCTTGATTCCCCAGTGGGGTCAGACTGTGCCCACTGAGTTCTGCTGCCTGTCGGGGGCCTAAAGGTTGGTATAGTGCTTCCCAGCTGCCATCCCCCACCGAAGGCAGGGAAATGTGTCAGCAGCTGGGAAGTAAGTGGCAGGCCCATCAGCCAGCTCTCTCTCTCTGCCAAGGCCCAGTCACTCCCTTTTTGCAAGATGTACAGCCAAAGTATGCCCTGCACACTGCCACGGGGGTGGCACGGGGAAATCTCAGCTCATTTGATCTAGAAACAGATGAATAAAGCCTTTGGTGAGAATGAAGACATATCCAGGATAGGCAGTGGCCACTTGTCTTCTCTTCCCATGCTCCATGCTCTCCCTGAGCAGAGCAAGCTCAGAAACATCTAAATGCTGGCGATTCCCAAATGTGTACCTCACGACCCAGTTTCTCTCCTGAGAGCTTGTTTTCCAATTGCCTCATTTCCAGCTGCCCTATTATTCCTCAACGTCCACAGCTAATCAATCATTAAATGATATCAATTCTATTTCTCTTAGCATATAAGGCTCCCCTATACCTATGTCCTCAAACCGAGGTCACCCTCACCAAGTCTTATCTGGACAATGGACCCAGTCCCTGAGGCCCTCCTGGCCTCCAGTATCGCCTTCCTCTAATTCATCCCTCGCTGCCATTGAAGTCAGCCTAGTAAACATCAACACAGTATCTACTGAAAAACACTGGTTCTCCTAATTGTTTACGGATAAATTCTGAACTCTTTAGTATGACAGTCAAAGACCTTCACCAACCGGTCTCAACTTCCCTGTCCAAACACACCTTCTGCTACTTCTTACCCCACCAGTGCTCTGCATTATTGCAGCTCACGCCCGGCAAAACCTCCAAAGCTTTTTGTCTGAAGAAACGGCATCTCGCCTGCATAGTACCTACCGCTACTTCACCTCTACCCCACAGCTCTTGTTTATTCTTCAAGACCCAACTCAAATGTCACCTCCTCTGTGAAGCTCTCCCTAAGCCCTACAGCTGTGAGTCACACTACCCTCTCTGGTGCCCTAATGCTCTCTGCATGTTTCTATCCTAAAACAGCCCACTGCACCACGAGGATCTGTTAAGATGCTGGTTTCCCCCAAGACGATGCTGGAAGGACCTTGACGGTAGGAACCATATCTTTATCTCTGGACCAGGTACAGGGTTGCACAGAATACACACTCGGTAAGTGTTGTTGAATCCATCAACAGATGGAGGAGGAATTAAGGCAATGGAGGAATAAGATTTTGACAGTCAGGATACTTGAGCCT
This sequence comes from Aethalodelphis obliquidens, assembly GCF_003676395.1. NCBI lineage: Eukaryota > Metazoa > Chordata > Mammalia > Artiodactyla > Delphinidae > Aethalodelphis > Aethalodelphis obliquidens. The sequence goes on along the minus strand of NW_020838004.1, from coordinate 4,263,114 downwards.
TGCTCCAGCTGCCTCAGAGTCGAGTACCGTGGGAATTTAGTTGCTCATCTGTTGAATACGGGGGTGGGGCTATATGATTTCTATGGTCCCTTTAACTCCTCTGTTCTAGAATTCAGACTACATTTTCCTTTAAAATCTACAATGAAGAAAGACTCTATAAAACCCCATGGTAATAATATGTTCCAGGAGTTTGGACACGCTCCACAAAGCCAGCCAGGAAAATTGCTGCTCTGCCAGGCCACTGGGCTGAGCTCCCAAGGATGGCCAGCAATGGAGGCTCCTCCCCTAAACTCATAAATCCCCCGCTGCCTTCCGTCACATTTGGAGAAAATACCCAATTGCCCTCTTTTCTGTTTCACTCTGCATATTTTGGGCAAAATGCTGCTTATTAAATATTATGCACAAGAAAACAAACAACGACAAAAAGCTAACACGCCTTGAAAATAATGAGTGCTAAAAACAGGAATTAAACCACTAGGCTTACTATGGAAAACAGTATGGAGGTTTCTCAGAAAACTAAAAATAGAACTACCATATGAACCAGCAATTCCACTCCTGGGTATATATCCGAAAAAAACAAAAACACTAATTTGAAAAGGTACACGCACCCCAATGTTCACAGCAGCATTATTTACAATTGCCAAGATATGGAAGCAACACAAGTATCCATCAGCTGATCAATGGATAAAGATGTGGCATATATATACAATGGAATATTACTCAGCCATAAAAGAAGAATGAAATAGGCACTGCCCTGGTGGCACAGTGGTTGGGAATCCACCTGACACTGCAGGGGACACGGGTTCGAGCCCTGGTCCGGGAAGATCCCACATGCCACGGAGCAACTAAGCCCGTATGCCACAACTACTGAGCCTGTGCTCTAGAGCCCGTGAGCCACAACTACTGAGCCCTCGTGCCACAACTACTGAAGCCCACCCACCTAGAGCCCGTGCTCCACAACAAGAGAGAAGCCACCGCAATGAGAAGCCCGTGCACCACAACAAAGAGTAGCCCCCGCTTGCCGCAACTAGAGAAAGCCCACGTGCAGCAACGAAGACCCAATACAGTCAAAAATAAATATAAGTAAATAAATAAATAAATTTATTTTCTTAAAAAAAGAATGAAATAATGCCATTTGCAGCAACACGGATGGACCTAGAGATTATCATAATAAGTGAAGTAAGTCAGACAGAGAAAGACAAATACTGTCTGTTATCACTTACATGTGGAATCTAAAAAATACAACAAACTGGTGAATACAACAAAAAGGAAGCAGACTCACAGGTATAAAGAACAAACTAGTGGTTACCAGTGAGGAGAGGGGAGGGGGGAGGGACAATGTAGGGGCAGGGGATTAAGAGGTACACACTGTTAGGTATAAAATAAGCTTCAAGGATATATTGTACAACATGGGGAATACAGCCAATATTTTATAATAACTATAAATGAAGTATAACCTTTAAAACCTGTGAATCACTATACTGTACACCTATAACATATAATATACATCAACTATACTTCAATAAAAAAGAATTCTTTTTAATTAAAAAAAAAAACTTCTAGGCTCGATAATCACCTCGTTACCCCATACTCTGGGGGTGGCTGGTACCTCAGGACGGCCACTTCTGTCCTCGCAGGCTGGGGAGCAGGGTAAGGCTTGACCATCTCGTGGAGCATTCCCGGGTGCTGGTCACTGTAGAAAAGTCCATGCTCCTGGGTCTTGCCCACCGGGGACATCATTTGCTTGGTCTTGAAGGGGTACTCGGGTGGAGGACCTCGGGGGTCCAGCACTTTAGCTGCAGGCTGGGCTGGGGAGGGCCCCCCGCCCGCCTTGAACCCCTTTCCGGTCCCTGGGCCAGGGAGGTGTTGCTTTGCACCGTTCCTCTCCAACGACAGCTGCATGATCCTCTCACTGAGAGAGCGGACGTGGCCCTGCTTGAGCTCCTTCAGCGCCTCGTCCTTGTGCGCCTGTCCGCTGTTGGCGCGGTTCACCGTGGGCCTGCCCTCAGTCCGCGCCTTCTGACTGGCGCCCCCGGCCATGTAGTAGCCGTGACCCACGGCCCCCTGCTGCTGCTGCTGCGGCGGCGGCGGCTGCTGCCCCCGGAAGAACTGGGACTGCGCTTTGGCCTCCTCATACGTGGGCAGTTCCTCGTTGTTCTGCTGAGGCTGCGTGGACCGCACCTGTTTCTCCATCACCGTGTTGTCCACCTGGTGTTCCTGACCCTGCGGTTCCTGGCGTGCCGACTGGTAGACCATTTGTGGGTCTTCTTGAGTGAGGTTTTCCGTGGAAGAAAAGTTGTTTGTGGGGTGGGCTGGTCCTGCACTCCCTGTGGCCTGGTGCTGAATGGCCAGCAAGTTCATGTTCTCAGTCGGGGTACCATAGCGCAGTTGCTCCTGGATCAGCCGCTGTAACACTGTTCCAGCTGCCGCATCCTCGGAACCTCTCATTTCCACCTCTGAGATCCTCAGGAAGTTCGGCGGGTGTAAGTTACAAAGAGGATCCTCAACTAGAAGGTAAACACGGGAAAAAGATGTCAGGCTGTTCCACGCAGATATAGGTCTGGACGTACATGGTGAATAACGAACTTTCTAACGACAGAGGCATTTAAAGATTTCCAATACACCGTCACTCCCATTTACCCTACAGTTTCTCATGGAAGCATCTCTCCAAATCAAAGTGTCTCTACTACTCTCCCTTCCCTTGCCTACCGTTTTCTCCTAGACCTTGCTCGGGCCTTCAAGCCCTCCCTTTCCTTTAAGCTCTCCACTGACTCCTTCTCTTCATCATATAAATAGGTCAAGTCTTTCCCAACTTAAAAAAAAAAAAAAGAAAAAGAACAAGCAAAACTCAGAACCAAACAAAAAGAAACCATCTTTTCATGGCTCTACATAAACCTCTAAGTGCCACCCTGCAGCTCTCCTCCCCTTCTAATCGTCCTCAGAAAGCAATCGATACTTGCCATCTCCACTTTCCGAACGTGCTGTCCACTGCCCTCCCTACCGCTCTGATTAGTAATCATTCCCAGGGAGAACTTTCCAGCCTAACCTTTCTGAAGCATTTAGCATGTTGATCATCCACTTCTTGAAATGCTCTCCTCACTCAGCATCCAGGCCGCCCCCTCTCATGGTTCGGGATCCTGCTGTTTCTCCGTACACTCCATCTCCGGCTCCCTTTTCTCCACCTGCCCCTTAAATTCTTTCCCACAGCTCTGCCCTGAGCACTCACCCACCCTCACTTTGACAGATTCTCATCTCATCCACCGCTCGTCTGAACCTACTGACCCATGGCCCACCCATTTACAACCACCAGCCGATGGCCCACAGGTCCTCCAAACTCGACGTGTCTTCCTCAGCCCATCCAAACAACCCCTGGATCCCTGCCTCGTCTACTCTTTGCCAAGCCAGAAACCTGAGAGTTTTCCAAAATTCCTTTCTCTCCCTTACCCCCAACATCTGGTCAGCGCCTGCCTGTCAATTTTGCCTCCGAAATGAAACATCTCTCCCAACTCTCCCCTTTATTCCCCTGCCAGTCTCCAAGTTCATTATCAATAACCACAGTACAACCACAAAAAACATTCTTAAGGAGCATATGATGTGCCAGGTATTGTACTAAATTCCCTCCTTTATTTAGTTTAGTCCACATAGAATCGCATGAGGCAGGCATTAATTCCCCCATCTTACAGATAAGGAGAGAGGTTTAGAGGAGGTAAATCACGAAGGTCACAGAGGTAGGAAGAGACAGATCCAGGATCCGACTCATTCCACGACGAAATCTGTGTTCATTCCGCAGGACAAGCCCGTGAAGCCTCACACCCAAACCATTCCAAGAGCCCCCTCATCTATTTCTCTGACACTAGGCTCTTTTCCACTTCCAAACCCACCCCCTCAGACTCCAACTTATCTTCCCCACTGCCCTAAGATTGTTCAAACCGGAAAACTTAATCATAGCACTCCTCTGCACAAAATTCCTCGCCAATTAATTATAGGATGAAACTGACAGTCCATCACAGGATGTAGCAGGCATTGCTTTGTCCATCCAGCAACATTTCATGCCATCACTGGCCCCCTCACCGGCAACCCCTTGGAGTTCAAGTTCCAGCAATACCCTAAGAAGTTCCCAGACATGCTAGCTCTCTCAGGCCTCCAGGACTTTGCTCCCATCCATCCCCCTGCCTAGAAAGATGCATCTCACCACACCCTTCTTGGGAAATTCCTAGACATGCTTTGAGTGATGGCTCCAAAGCTACCTTCTAAGTAGAACCCTTCCTGCTGTAGCCCAGCAGGCTTGAGCCCTCCTTCTCCAATGTCCGGGCTCCATTATTATACCTCCCTTAGAGCAATCATCACAATAGGTGGCACTGGCAAGACTTTGAGCAAATCACTTGCTCTCTTAGAGCTCAACATCCTCCCCTGTCAATAGAGGGAGCTGAGCTAGCCCCTTAGAGATAAGCAGCCTTAGAGACAGCAGCCTTCACTCTTACAATTCCATGCAGTGATGGTTCTTTGTTTTTACATATGCACAGGACACATCATTTTCCCCCAAACCATCTTTCTTCCCCAAGGTTGCCTTTTTTTTTTTTCTATGAATGGCATCCTCATCAGAGACAACCAGATAGAAATTTCAGATTCAATTTTGATCCTTTTGTCTCCTTTGCTCCCTACATTTAATCAAGTGCCAAGCACTTTTCAGTCCACAGCGAAATGAGGAAAAATGAAGGTGGTGTGATAAGTGAAATGAGAAAAAATGAAGGTGGTGTGATATGCTTATAAGATATAGAAATACACATATACATGTGTATATACCTAGACATAAGTCATTGGGTTTATTGTCTTCTTTGGGCAAGGGATTCTGTCAAGGATTACATTCCTCCTACACTTTTCAGTATTAAAATATGAGAAAAGGCGACCATAGATGACATTTTGAGTGTCTCTGTAACAGCAAAGACTGCAGCCCCAGCTTCCATGCCCTTAGCTACTCCCTGGGTTCCAGTCCCCTAACCAGTTGTCTAAATGTCCTGAGCAGCCTAATATCTCTTGCCTCTGGCCTCTTCTCCTTTTGATCAACACTGTATTTATCTGTATTTGTCTACTAGAATTCAAGCACCAGAGAACAGAGAGTTTTATCTGTTACGTTCACATACCGTATACCCAGTGCCTAGAATACTACCCCAATATACAGAAGGCATTCAGGAAAGAATTGTGGGGGGCAGGGATAAATTAGAAGTTTGGGATTAACATATACACACGACTATACATGAAAGCGATAAACAACAAGGACCTACTGTATAGCACAGGGAACTATATTCAGTATCTTGTAATAACCTATTATGAAAAAGAATCTGAAAAAGAATAGATATATAGACAGATAGATAGATATACATATAACTGAATCACTTTGCTGTACACCTGAAACTAACATAGCATTGTAAACTAACCATACTTCAATTTTAAAAAGTGGTTAAAAAAAAATAATAATTGCCAAGTAAAGAACTTTACAGACTGGTTCCTGAAGCTCAACTCTGATCAACCCCAAAATCACACCTCTGTGACCTCAGGCAAATTACTTGGCTTCTCTGAACCTCTCTGCTCTGTATAACGGTCAGGCTTCATACCTGCCTCACAGGACGGCATGTGTAAATGTAAATTCAAACTTATTCCTCACCTTCAGAGAAGGTGTACAGTAACTGAGATTTAAACCAAAGTTCAACAACAAAAATTTTTAAACAACAAAAACAGATCATTGAAAGTCCACACAAGATGAATTGCCAAATAACTGTAATAAGTGATGAACAACCCTAGGAAAGCGATTAACAGTGTGGGTTGAGTTGAGCCATCACTCACTCTACAAATACCAACTGCCAACCTGTTATAGTCAGGCATTCTGATAGGTGCTGGGGTTAGGAGAGTGAAGTGGACAGTCCTTACCTTCAGGGCTTAATGAAACAAGCAAATTCAAATAAAAATCAACATTTTAAAATAAAATGAATAAAAATTCAAATAAAAATATATATCCAAAGGAAAAAGATTTTTTTGGATGAATAATAAAAGGAATGGTGTCTCATTAAGCATGAAAACTACTGAATTTCCTTTTCATAAGCACATTTGGCAAGAACCCTGAGATCTTCTTTAAAGTGGTTTTGAAGATTCCTTTTCATGGTTTAACCAATCTCATAAACCCTCAAAAATAGGCAGAAAGTTTTTACAAAGGAAGCAGTTCCTTCCCGACTATAGTTTTGAATTTCTCTGAATTTCTGAATCATTTGCAAAAAGAGGTAAAAATGAAAGCAGAGAAGAAAAAAAGGAATGAAAGATTCTGGGAAAGAATACAAAAGAATATTTAGGAATTAGAAGAAAATGAAGGCATAAGTGGTATAATTCTGAAGTTCCTACGTACTTAGGAACTCTGTTGAGAGGGTCACATATTATAGTAAAACAGTCTATTAAAACCTTGTTAATGTTTACCAAACATTAAAAATAAGGCACCTACCAATACAGAGACAACCAATAATTCAATATGCTGATATTTAAAACAAGGATAGAGAAAAAATTATGCAAAAGAGCGAAAAATGAGAAACATAAGATTGTTCTGCTTTTCCAACACAAGTGCCAATAAAAGAACTTACCAACTTTTTCCCTGATGCTACTGTTTGCCTCCACCGTCAAAGATGCTTCATGCCTCCCAGAATAGAGCTGAAAGTCTGGGAAAAAGTAGTTGGGGTCTTCCAGAATCTGGATGGGACTACTGGGGCTGTAACAGGCAGGAGGGGGACCTGGGGGCAGAAAGCAAAGTGCATATTAGTGCCAATGAAGTCCTCCTCTCCCTCTTCGCCGTGTGAGTCACACTAGCTGTTCTCCCACACACATTTCCACTGGCAGTGGCAGCTCTGTCTTTTCGATTCATAAAATTCCAAAGTTACTATTCAGAATCATCACAAGTCTAGCCACCCACCAAAATGACCCGTGAGGTCACAATAACAATTTTCAAGACACGCTGAGTGAAGGCAGGGACCCTTTCTCACAACCTACTTCCAAGGGCAGCAGCAGAAACACTGGCAGAAATCAAGTCCCCTGAGGAACTGGACAAGTCACCAAGTTTGGAAAGGTCAAGGTGGGGGACAGAAAGGAGGGAGGCAGGGAGGCCAGAAAAGGAAAACTAAAAGGGGAAGGGCAGCTGTCTCTTGGAATGTATGAAAGATGCAGAGAGGGGTGGTCATTTTGCCAGACCACGTGTTAGCAAGGGCCTGTCCCAACCCAGGACAGAGCGCTCAGCCCCACTCTGAGGGTTCTGGAGCCTCGGGTGGCAGTGTGAGCCCGGGTCATGGGTTCTGGCCTTCTGCCCGGCACTGACCTTTTTCAGCTCCTCTGTATCTGCTTCACACTCAAAGAGGAGTGTGCTTCCTGTTTCAATTAAACGTGACACTGTGTTCAATTCTACAGTCACTGAACATGAGATACCACGACAGTAACACTGATCTGGCATCTACAACATCATGGGAATACTCAGCAGGATGGGTCTGGGCTGTCTTTCCTCTCTGCACTCGTTTCTTTGCATGGGCACCAAGTTGAAGGCTCTTTCTGGCAAAAGTAACTTAGTTTACTCTGGGAAGAGTCAGGCTATTTTTTTTTTTAATTAAAATCCTTGCCCCCAAGGATTCCTTAATATACGCAAATCAATCAATGTGATACACCATATTAACAAATTGAAGAGTAAAAACCATATGATCATCTCAATAGATGCAGAAACAGCTTTTGACAAAATTAAGCACCCATTTATGATAAAAACTCTACAGAAAGTGGGCATAGAGGGAACCTACCTCAACATAATAAAGGTCATATACGACAAACCCACAGCAAACATCACTCTCAATGGTGAAAAACTGAAGCATTTCTTCTAAGATCAGGAATAAGACAAGGATGTCCACTCTCGCCACTATTATTCAACGTAGCTTTGGAAGTCCTAGCCATGGCAATCAGAGAAGAAAAAGAAATGAAAGGAATACAAATTGGAAAAGAAGAAGGAAAACTGTCACTGTTTGCAGATGACATGATACTATATATAGAGAATACTAAAGATGCCACCAGAAAACTACTAGAGCTAATCAATGAATTTGGTCAAGTTGCAGGATACAAAATTAATGCACAGAAATTTCTGGCATTCCTATACACTAACAATGAAAGATCAGAAAGAGAAATTAAGGAAACAATCCCATTCACCATTGCAACAAAAAGAATAAAACACCTAGTAATAAACCTACCTAAGGAAGTAAAAGACCTGTATGCAGAAAACCGTAAGACACTGATGAAAGAAATCAAAAATGACACAAACAGATGGAGAGATATACCATGTTCTTGGATTGTAAGAATCAATATTGTGAAAGTGACTCTACTACCCAAGCAATCTACAGATTCAATGCAATCCCTATCAAATTACCAGTGGCATTTTTTTACAGAACTAGAACAAAAAAATCTTAAAATTTGTATGGAGACACAAAAGACCCCGAATAGCTAAAGCAGTCTTGAGGGAAGAAAACAGAGCTGGAGGAATCAAACTCGCTGACTTCAGAGTACACTACAAAGCTACAGTAATCAAGGCAATATGGTACTGGCACAAAAACAGAAATATAGATCAAAGGAACAAGATAGAAAGCCCAGAGATAAACCCATGCACCTATGGTCAACTAATCTATGACAGAGGAAGCAAGGATATACAATGGAGAAAAGACAGTCTCTTCAATAAGTGGTGCTGGGAAAACTGGACAGCTACATGTCAAAGAATGAAAGTAGAACACTCCCTAACACCATACACCAAAATAAACTCAAAATGGATTAGAGACCTAAATGTAAGGCCAGACACTATAAACCTCTTAGAGGAAACAGGAAGAACACTCTTTGACGTAAATCACAGCAAAATCTTTTTTGATCCACCTCCGAGAGTAATGGAAACAAAAACACAAATAAACAAATGGGACCTAATGAAACTTCAAAGCTTTTGCAAAGCAAAGGAAACTACAAAGAAGACAAAAAGCAACCCTCAGAATTGGAGAAAATATTTGCAAATGAATTAACTGACAAAGGATTAATCTGCAAAATATATAAACAGCTCATGAAGCTCAATATTAAAAAAACAAACAACCCAATCCAAAAATGGGCAGAAGACTTAATCAGACATTTCACCAAAGAAGATATACAGATGGCTAAGAAGCACATGAAAAGCTGCTCAACATCACTACTTATTAGAGAAATGCAAATCAAAACTACAATGAGGTATCACCTCACACCAGTTAGAATGGGCATCATCAGAAAATCTACAAACAACAAATGCTGGAGAGGGCGTGGAGAAAATGGAACCCTCTTGCACTGCTGGCGGGAATGTAATTCAGCCACTATGGAGAACAGTATGGAGGTTCCTTAAAAAACTAAAAACAGAATTACCACATGACCCAGCAATCCCACTACTGGGCATATACCCAGAGAAAACCATAATTCAAAACCACACATGCACACCAGTGTTCATTGCAGCACTATTTACAATAGCCAGGTCATGGAAGCAACCTAAATGCCCATCGACAGACGAATGGATAAAGAAGTTGTGGTACATATATACAATGGAATATTACTCAGCCATAAAAAGGAATGAAATTGGGTCATTTGTAGACACATGGATGGATCTAGAGACTGTCATACAGAGTGAAGTAAGTCAGAAAGAGAAAAACAAATATCGTATACTAATGCATATATGCGGAATCTAGAAAAATGGTACAGATGAACCGGTTTGCTGGGCAGAAATAGAGACACAGATGTAGAGAACAAACGTATGGACACCAAGGGGGGAAAGCAGCAGCGGGTGGGGCTGGTGGTGTGATGAATTGGGAGATTGGGATTGACATGTATACACTGATATGTATAAAATAGATAAGTAATAAGAAACTGCTGTATAAAAAAATAAATAAAACAAAATCCAAAAGTTCAAAAAAAATAAAAGGCCTTTTCTATTAAAAACTATATATATATATATACATATAGAGAGACATATATACATGGTAGCTAAACATGAATATCAATTAGATTAGTTACAAATACAAGGAAAAACAATTTAGAGAGTTAACGGCTAAGGACATCTTAGTGCCTTTTCCGTTAACGTGTGACTATAATGGATCATTGTATAGTTTGCCCTGGTCTTCTCCTCGTCATGTGTAGAATTAATCCATATCAAAACTTTCTTGTACCCAGACCTGAAGGTTTGTCCACAGCTGTCCAAAGTTTATCTCGACAGCTTCTCTTCCATCCTGGATATCCTTTCCCTAGCATTCTGGAAAATGCACCCTCCCCTCTGATTCTCCACTGTTGGTGGAGATAAGATAGACGGTACAAAGCATGCCAAGAGACTTCACAGGGTGGCGCCACCTCACTGGGTCATCAGAATCCAAATTTTGCTAATTCATTAATTTACCATGAGAAACACAACCGCCAGAGGGAACAATCTCTTCTGCCCTCCAGGCCAGCTAGCACATTTACTGTTTTGACATTTCCACAAGAAGCCAAATTACAACTTGGAAGTTGCATGGTGAGCAAGGAATCCCAGTAAGGGAGGTAGATGCATGCTCAAATGATGGATGCGACTAGGTAGAGTTGTCTGATGCCTCCATATCCCTCAAAGGAATTTTCCCACCCAGACACCCAAGCAGCACCCATTTCACGGTGGCAATTCACCCGAGTTGTAGACAAAGCTTTTAGGAAAAATATTATCTGAGATGCTTGTGTTACTGACTGTGGAACCCGAAAAGGAGTGGGCAATACCAAGCCTCAGAATTAAATCTGATTACTTTGGTCTATAGTTCCAACAGAAATTGTTTCAACATTTAGTCAACATGTGCCTGGTATGTTCTAAGTGCCAGGCGCCACGCTAGAGTGATAAACAAGACAAGAACTCTGCCGTCAGGAGTCTCATAATTCATTAGGAAGCAGACACGTTGGCCGGCAGTTACGAGGCAGGGTAGCGTTGGCTGTAACAAAGGCTTGTTCTAGATACAGTGGGAGCTCAGGACAAAGGGCCTAACCCTGCCTAAAGGTCAAGAAAACCTGCACAGAGGCCAAGGAGCCTAAGCTGATCCTGCTTCAGTATCTGATTTTCACAAGGAAAGAAAATGCATTTTTATGATTATGTATTACCAATAATACAATCATATAGAGGACTGCTGTTAGTCTTATGGTACGTTTCTGTTTAATTTTATACATTAAGGTTTGTACACACAAATTTGGAATCACACAGTGTCATGCTGCTGTCACTTAGCATGATAACATGAGTTGTTCTCCTGTGATGTAATAAAAATACATTTAAAAAAAAAAATCCTTGCGCCAGAGGTAATTCCATTAGAAGAAAAATCATGTTTTACAGCCATCACTTCAAACAGGTCATTTGCAATTTCTTGCTAGGATTGTTATCTACCCATTTCCCATAAGGCCCAAGCTAGTAGTAAGCAACTAATTATTCTAAGAGGCTGTAAGATGGAAATTTACTCAACTTCTTCCCGAGTTTCTCTACCTCAACACACGAAATAATATTTGCGCGTGTGCTCACATGTATCGTAAGCATGTTCAGACTAGAGAGAAAAAGAGAAAAAAGATTTTGACAACCAGAATATTTATCTTACAATGTTAAAATAAATAATGTAGTTGTGACTTAGATCTTAAGGATGAATAAAAACCGAGTGTGAATGACATACTATGTAAAGATCAGCCTAAAATGACAGTTCCAATGCCTGTGACAGTATCTGTCAGCGTTCTCTTTTTGGCCGACCGACAAAGGACTACCCTGGAAAGAAACTCAGCCCTTTCTGGGCCTCATCTTCTACATCTATAAATCTAAAAGTCAAGGCTAAAATTAGGAATCATCGATGGCCTGGATCCAAAGGCAAATCCTGGCCTGGCTTCTACTTCAGGCAGGTGGAAAATATTGGTGGAAAGTTGGAGAGACGCACAGAGCAACCTTGGCCACCTATTAGGATCACCCGGGGAACGCTGCCAATGCCAGTACCCCAGTCTCACCCAGACCTAGTCAATCAGAATCACTGGGACAGGGCCCAGGCATGTGTATTTTATAAGGCTCTTCATATGATTCCGATGTGCAACCACCGCCGAGAAGCCCTAAGCTAGATGGAGAGCAGTGCACACAAAGAAACAAAAAACACAAACACACCTCTGCACCCTCCGCCTCTCTCCCACCAAATCAGAGCCAGGGAGGAGTTGAGGACCCAGACACCTGAGTAAAGAAAGTGTGACAGATACACATTACTATATATAAAATAGATAAACAACAAGGACCTACTGTGTAGCACAGGGAACTATATTCAATATCTTTTTTTTTTTTTTTTTTGCGGTACGCGGGCCTCTCACTGCTGTGGCCTCTCCTGTTGCGGAGCACAGGCTCCGGACGTGCAGGCTCAGCGGCCATGGCTCACGGGCCCAGCCACTCCGCAGCATGTGGGATCTTCCCAGACCGGGGCACAAACCCGCGTCCCCTGCATCGGCAGGCAGACTCTCAACCACTGCACCACCAGGGAAGCCCTATATTAAATATCTTACAATAACTTATAATGGAAAAGAATCTGAAAAAGAATATATATATATTTATATATATATTTATATATATTTATAAATATATATATATAAACTGAATCACTTTACTGTACACCTGAAACTACACAACACTGTAAATCAACTATACTTCAATTCAATTAAAAAAAAAAAGTGTGGTGTTCTCTTACGATCTGGATCAGGAATGGCATATGCCAACAGATTACAACTCTTTGGGCCAAACTGTGGCCTACCTAAGAATATACATGTGTATATGTATGGGTGTATAAAGGTGTGCGTAGGGAATGTGTGTATGCATAGATACATGCTTTCAACATGGAGCCCAGGTAAGAACCCTGCAGTCAGCCATTCCTATCATCACAACACTGGTATAAACTGCTTTTCCACACCTTAACCAACGGCCTGCCGAGTGAGAGTAGGCCCCAGGGCTCCAGGCCACAGGGCGCTATAGAGAGCAGAGCTGGAAGGAGGGACCTAAGCTCAGAGGGTACCAAAGATGCGCCGCCTCTCACCATTTCTTCGGCAGGCCTCAGTATTAAGAAGGAACTAATGCTCTTCGTATGCGCACGCGCACACACACACACACCCCCCTATGCAGACTGAAGGACAGGATGCCCAACTCCATATGAACAGTCATCTAAGACTCAGTGGCCCACGCACTGACCGAGAGTTCCGTTCCCACTCTGCCCCCTCTCCTTGGAATTGCAGAGAAGATGATCAGGACAGACCCTACAGACAGCCAGGCCCAGGAATCATCACTCCACTGGGCCAAGAGACAACCCAGTGAGCTATCCCAGCACTGCCACACCTGAAAGGAATCATTTCACTTCCAGCTCCCTCACCTGTAAGACAAGGTAAAATGATAATAACGTGTATCACAGGGTGGCACGACATTCCTGGGCTACACAGCAAAAATGCAAGAGAGACACCATCCGCCGTCCCACGTGCGCATAATCTTTCCCTTCCTGTTCTAGTGCAGGATCTTCGTTAGGAACTCCGGTAGCACGATTTGAGTCTGTTTTCTTATGTAAAAACATAGGGTATATAATCTAACCAACAGGGTCAAGGATCTCTGAAATCAGAAACTGGACATCAATACCTGTCATAAGCAGAAATTCGGTTTTCCTTGTTAGCAGGTCTCCAGCCCCGGGAGCAAGAATTGTGAGAAACCACAGGAGACGCCCGGACACCACCCCTACCCGGTGAGCGCTGCGAGGCCTGGCTGGGGCCCAGGGCCTAAGTGACAGTGCAGGTTTTAGGGGAGTCCACAGCTGACCAAGGATTCAACTTCTATGTAATCTGTACATGGAGTTGCCTCTCAGGGTTTCCATGTAAGTTTCTCTTGACTTAGTAACTTGCAGTCACCTACTTTCAACCCAAACCTTCATCTAAGGACCATGGCTCACACAGCTTTAGTCTGCTTGGGGAAACTGGCAGAAGCAATAGAAAACCTGCCCAGGGTCTCCCTCTGGGCAGGGGGTGGGCAGCACCTCGGGCTCCTGCCTGAAGTAAAGCTAGACATTTGTTTGTGCTGTACTCGGCAGAGGGTGAAATTCTGCAATTTCAGTTTGAGGGTTCAACGTTTCTGCCTTATATTGATGATGACCCATTTCAACAAGAATAGTTCCTTTCTCTTTGCAAAAACTGCATGTCATTTCTCAACAAGAATCCTTTGCTTCTCTCTCTAAGAGCATGACTACTTTTGGCTGGCTTCTGAAGCACTGAACACTTCCTTCCCATTATGGTTTCACTCTCTCACTTTCTTTGTAACTGTCCAGAGGCCTTTAGGTAATGTGACCCTGAACACGACTTTTTTCCCTCCCTCCATAGTAGGGATAACAAAGGCCTCGTTGTTGAAGGAAAAATGAATTAAGGTAAAAATGAAGTGAGTTTCCTGGGGGAGGCGAGAGGTACAACAAGAATCCTGGTCACCTGCTCAGCTGTTTCACCTCCACTGTAACTGATTCGTTCCCTAAGATCAGATCCGGAATCCATAAACAGACCAACATAAGAGGCTCAGGAGTCTCCTTCCGGTGTAAACATCGGAGGACATTCAAACCGTCACCCCACTATCGTCCTGCACTCACACAGCTGGGAATCACCTGTCCTTAATTAAACTCCACTGCCAGCATGCCACTCCCTTGCACATAAACATATCGGCTACAAGCTTCAAGTTCAAATTCTGTTCGGTTTTCAAGGCTGTCTACACTCGGCCCCCTCCTTTAGCTATCAACAGTCCTGCTGGTCCCCTCAGCATCCCAGCATCCTGTGAACATGCCACCCTCATTCTCCAAGGCCCTGCTGGGAATGCCATCCTCTAGCTGCACACTCCCCTCCCCAAGTCCTCTAAAGTTTATCCCAATACATTTACGTCTTCAGGTTACCTCCCCTACAGTGGCCTGCCTTCCCCCAATGGCCACGGTAATTATGATCGAAAGCGCACAACTGAGCACTTAAACATCAACTGCCTAGTAGTTTGCAGTAGTCACTTAATACAGGCTGGTGCATCCAACAATCCCACTTCTGGGCACATACCCAGACAAAACTCTAATTTGAAAAGATACATGCATCCCTATGTACACAGCAGCACTATTCACAATAGCCAAGACATGGAAACAACCTAAATGGCCATCGACAGAGGGATGGATAAAGAAGATGTGGTACATATATACAATGGAATACTCCTCAACCATTAAGTAGATGCACATATCTAAAAACCAAAAACAAACTCACGGATATACAGAACAGACTAGTGGTTGTCAAGGGGAAGGGGCGATGTGGGAGGGAAGGACTGGGAGTTTGGGATTAGCAGATGCAAACTATTACATATAGGACGAATAAACAAGGTCCTACTGTATAGCACAGGGAACTATATTCAATATCCTATGATAAATCATAATGGAAAAGAATATGAAAAAGAATATACATATGTATAACTGAGTCACTTTGCTATATAGCAAAAATTAAACACAACATAAATCAACTATACTTCAATAAATAAATAAATAAATAAATATATACATATATGCTGGTGCCAGTGCCCTGGTGAAGCTTGAAGACAAGGCACCATATGGGTACTTGCTACTTTCTGTATAAGGTATATGAGCCCTTACTACTTGCTGACGGATGGAGAACTTGGCATATCCTCTGGGATGATGTCACTACCAAGTTTAATGAGAGGGTCCCTTCAAAGCCAGTCTCTGAGAGTTCCCGACGATTCCCTGGCCCTCTCAGTTCTCTAAGATGAGGAAGCACTCGCTCTCCCCTTTGCAGCTGGCAGTGATGCTCTGGGGCCTTCGCTCACTGCAAAAAAACTCCCAGGTGTCACTGCACCCAAGTGCAAGACTTTCTGCCAGCTCCATGTAAGCCAAAACCACCTAATGCCTTTAAAAACAATTCCACTGAGCTTCCCTGGTGGCGCAGTGGTTGAGAGTCCGCCTGCCGGTGCAGGGGACACGGGTTCGTGCCCCGGTCCGAGAAGATCCCACATGCCGCGGAGCGGCTGGGCCCGTGAGCCTGCGCGTCCGGAGCCTGTGCTCCGCAACGGGAGAGGCCACAACAGTGAAAGGTCCGCGCACCGCAAAAAAAAAAAAAAAAAAAAAAAAAAAAATTCCACTGTCGAGATTAGAATAACCTCCTCTAACCTTATAACAGAGATTTTAACCACAAGCAACAAAACAATTCTGTGGCTTCTACCTTCCTTTTCAAAGAGCTAAGGAATTGACTGAGTGCGCCAGCGGCCTCAAAGTTAAATGTCAGCAACCGAGCCACGCCTTCGGATTCTGGCAGAACTGGAGGTTTCTCCGGGGAGGAGAATACTCTGCTCAGGGAGACAGATGTCCTAGAAACAATGTTTTTAAAGGGAGCGTGGAGACTCCACGACCAGTACCTGAAAAATACGGGGTAGTCTGTTCACAAGCCCTCACGTGAAGCCAAGCTCCCTCCCTAGGGTAGCCAAGTCACACTGTTGACCCTGAGGCCTGAAGGAAGCAGCCAGGTCCTGGCATCCCCCTCTATGAACGCCTGCACGGAGCACACACGCTGAGAAAAGCAAACAGGGATCTCCAACGCTAAACTGAAGGCAAACAGCTGAATACACCTTCTCACTCCCTTTCTCCCAAGTAACCATTATTTGAAACCCAAGATAGGGGGGAGTGGGGAGGAGGTGGGAGCCGGGAAGATTTCTAAAATTCCCAGCCTCTACAGATATGGTCTTCCTGGGCATGGAACTTCAGTTTGAATCCCTGGAATAATCCATCCATTGTAGAAAACAAGAAAAATAAATCCACCTATTTAATTTAGACGCTCTCAAAGTGGAATTTGTGATGAATACCTTTAAAGTTGTGTGAAGTTTAACTTTGTAATGCTTCTTTAAAAATATCTCTGAGATAGTATCAGTGTGGACCAAACTACAGAAAGTATGCTTAACCTTTAAAGTAACAATTGAGTTCAACAGGGCCCTGTGATGTGAGCTATAAATAACAAAGAAATGAGTAAGACCACCCTTAGCCTTAGGATATTTTGATTCCATTCTGGAGACCACAGGCACACAACTATCCAAACTTCATCTCAGAGTAAGTGCTCTATTAAAGGGACACAAAGCTTTGGAGGCTCAGAAGTAATTCATTACTACGCGATGATTGACAGAGGTGATTCGGAGCTAAAATAACAGGAGAAAGAGACTCCTGAGCTGAAGTGGAAAAAAGGAGGAGGATGTTAATCTGCTTCAGGGTGAGGAGAGGGTGCTAGTGAGGAAAGATGAGCCCCAAAAGGTAAAGGTGAAGCATAGGGACTGAGTCACCAAAGTGTTTGGTCTCTTTAAGCAATGGAGAATTCATTGGTGCTTGGGTATAGGTAAGGAGGAGGATGAAGCTGTATCTGCAGACCCAGAATCCAGTATTTAGTTTTAAAAGACTATAGAGTTATCATATGATCCACCAATCCCACTCCTGGGCATATATCCAGAGAAAACTCTCATTCGAAAAGATACAAGCACCCCAATCCTCATAGCAGCACTACTTACAATAACCAAGACATGGAAGCAATGTAAGTGTCCATCAACAGATGAATGGATAAAGAAGATGTGGTACATATATACAATGGAATACTACTCAGCCATAAAAAGGAACGAAATAATGCCATTTGCAGCAACATGGGTGGACCTAGAGATTATCATACTAAATGAAGTCGGAAAGAGAAAGGCAAATACCACACAACATCTAAACTATGATACAAATGAACAGAAATAGAAAGGGGGTGGGGGACGGATAAATTAAGAGTCTGGGACTATCAGATACACACTACTATATATAAAATAGATAAACAATGAGGTCCTACTGTATAGTTCAGGGAACTATATTCAATATCCTATAATAAACCATAATAGAAAAGAATATGAAAAAATATATATACATACATGTATGTATAGCTGAATCACTTTGCTGTACACCAGAAACTAACACAACATTGTAAATCAATTGTGCTTTAATAAAAATAAATAAATAAAAGCACTAGCACATTATTTTCATAACACTACAGAAATGGAAAATAATTTAGAATTAGGTGGTTCAACTTTCAACTACTACCTATCATAACCCTGATAGTCAATCACCTCCAATTAAATACTAATAGTGTTGGAGAACCCTGAACTCACTGTGTGAGCCTTGGAAGCTGGGTCTACCTCCCATTACAGAAGCCAAAAGGTCCCCTCCCTGTTCTAGCAGTTAGGAGGACCAAGGCCCAGTCAACTGATATTCCAACCAAAGACTTTGAATCTTGAGGAAATGACACAAAAACAAAGGATGCTGATAAAGTATCTATGGTAACAGTACCCCCAGGAGTCCAGGAGCAACAGTGGTATCCATGGTAGCCGCAATCATCACAAGACAAGTAGCCTACCCCTGCCTGGGTTGCCGGTATATCTTCACCTAGGTTCCTGCTCATTTTCTGAGCCTTCCCATTAATATGTGAGCTGCCCAATATACTTCCAATAAATTCTTCTTTTGCTTAAGTTAGCCAAAGTTACTTTGCACTGCTTACAGTCAAGGACTTCTGATAGACATATATCATAGGTCTATATGTGGAATCTAAAAAAATTATACATATGAACTTATTTACAGAAATAGACTCACAGACATAGAAAACAAACTTACAGTTACCAAAGGGGGTGGCGGAGGGATAAATTAGGAGCTTGGGATTAAAATATATATACTACTATATATAAAATAGATAAACAACAAGGACCTACTGTATAGCACAGGGAACTATACTCAATATCTTGTAATAATCTATAATGGGAGAGAATGTAAAGAAATAATATATACATTTATGTATAACTGAATCACTTTGTTGTACACCTGAAACTAACACAACATTGTAAATCAACTGTAGTCCAATAAAATATTTTTTAAAAAGAACTTCTTATAGATACAGAGACTTACCTTACAAGAAAATTTAATTGTTCTGACCCCTATTCTAAGAACACAACACTGTATGGTAAGGACTACATGACTTAGCACAACCTGCCTTGAATTATAGCAACTCACGTCTATTGCCCCAAATACCCTTTGCACAAAACCTAGAGACATACTTGCAGTTCCCCCAAAGTTTCCTCCATCTGGAGGGCCTTTCTCCCTATACGGAAACAGTAAACTCTTACTTTGGCACACTCTAAATGCTAAAATATATACCCTGACTATCCAAATGTCTCTGGAAGCCCTCCTCTAGTGCCACTTCCTCCAGGAAGTCATCTACCCCTCCTCCCCCAATTTTGTATATGCCACTCACCTGCATTCCCATCACATTTCATGCATATTTATGCCGCAATATATTACATTGCCTGTGTATTTCATTTTTTTAGTTTTTTTTCTCTCCCCATTAACTTATAAGTTGATTAACAGCAAGGATCTTGCCTTATTCACCTCTTGTATCTCCAGTTTCCAGCAGGAATAAGATCAAAGTAAGTGCTCAGTACCTATTTATTGAATCAATGACCCATCTGCATATGTTCACAGTCCCTAGCAGTTTCTAGCACATAATAGGCACTCAATAAATACACATTAATGGAATTAAGATACATTTTAAAATAACCAATTACAAACATATTCTTAATTCTACAGAGCTTAACTCAAAGGCGAGTTGTCTCTTTCAATCTACTCAGGAGACCAAGGCTTGGTAAAAGCTAGTGGGGAAAAAAAAAAAAAAAAAAGGGAGAAAGCCATCTAGCGCTAAAACAGGTTAATTACAAGCATGCTGTGATCCAAATCCTGCAGGGGCTTTGCACATGTTAGAGGTAACAACATCACAGGGATTTTGTAGCTTAAACACAAATTCACATTTAGAGAAAGGGGCTCTTTGGTCCCACTCAACACCCACAGCAGATCCCAGAGCCCTGGGACTATGTGCTAAATACAGCCCTTGGTTTCTGCTTCCTCACACGTCTGAGAGCTGGTGCAGTCGGGAGACCTCTAAGTGCGTCCACTCACGCACCGTTAAAAAGATAAATAAATAAAAGGAGTCATTGCAGTCCCACCACCCAGAGTCACAGGGAGTATACAATGAGAGCGTCCATGGTAAAAGGACCCCACCTACCAAGAGGAAATCATTTTTTAAATGTGGGTTTTACTATCACATCCAAAGGCTACATAAATATCTTGACTCAAGTACACATAATTATCACAATTCATATTTCATGTTGATGTATTTGGTGTTTAACTTAGCTAAAACTAAAAGTACCTGGACTTCAGAGATTCCTTTCCTCAGGTAAGTTTTTTTCTTTTAAACCACTTTATTAAGGTATGATTAACACATAAAAAGCTGTACATATTTAATGTATACAGCTCGATGAGTTTGGGGATAAGCATACACCGTAAAACTATCACCGCCATCAAGGTCACAGACATATCCATCACGACCCAAAGTTTTCTCCCACCCCCTCTATTATTTGTATGTGTGTGTGTGTGTGTGTGTGTGTGGTAAGATCTTAATCTATCCTCTTAGCAAATTTTCAGTATACAATACAGTACTGTTAGCTCTAGGCACTATGCTGTATAATAGATCGCTAGACCTTATTTACTTGGATCAGTTTTAATAAATAAGCCCTATATTAATTTAATAACTGAAATTTAAATCATCTTTAAACATACCCTATTTGTTTATACTTATCTCAGGACCACAAAGGGATTCTTTTGGGTGCCCTGCCTCACATTTTGTTCCCAGTGAGGAAAACAAATTATTACTAGCAGGTAAGCTCCATTGCTCAAACGTGTTTCTATCACTGTTTGCAGACAGTAAGTACTTAATGTTTGGGGAACAAAGGAAAACAAACAGGATGAAGAGCCTTAAAATAAACCCCAAGACTTAAAGTGACAACATGAATGCACAGCTGTGCTCCTCAAAGCTCCCTCTCACCCCCACTGCAGAGAGAGGAACAGTTCAGACACGAGGATCTTAGGACCCTCCAGCCTTCCGGATCCTAAGAGCGTGCTGTTGCAGCTTAGTGACACCGAGAGGTCTGCCAGGCGGCAGCGTTTCACAAGGACTGGGACTCTGGAGAGGCAAGTACATTTCTTCTTATCACTCCCGCCCACCCCATAAGTCAGTATTGGCGCATGGATGAACTACATAATTTAAAGCAATGAATATTCCCCAAGAAATTAAACATCCCTTTAGTAAGAAGAGTATAATCAATAATAGCAATTTACTGAGGGCCTATTAAGTGCAGGGATGATATAAAAATTATTGTATTTAATTATCACCCTATTCCCATTGTACAGACAGGGATACCAGACTCACGGTGGGAAAGTCACGTCCAGAGTCACAAAACTAGCCAGCAGCACAGCTCCTAAGCCCTTCCAACAGCAGAGCTCTTTTTACTATGCTATTCTGCCATCCAAAGATCCCCCAATCGTGCACACTTAATTTTTTTAATTGAAGTATAGTTGATGGACAATATTATATAAGTTATAGGCATACAATATAGTGATTCGCAATTTGTAAAGGTTATACTTCATTTATAGTTATTATAAAATATTGGCTATATTCCAGGTGTTGTACAATATAACCTTGTACCTTATTTTATGCCTAATAGTTTGTACCTCTTAATCCCCTCCCCCCTCCCCTCTCCCCACTGGTAACCACTAGTTTGTTCTCTATATCTGTTGAGTCTGTTTCTTTTTTGTTATATTCACCAGTTTGTTGTATTTTTTAGATTCCACATGTAAGCAATATCATACAGTGTTTGTCATTGTCTGACTTATTTCACTTAGCGTAATACCCTCCAAGTCCATCCATGTTGCTGCAAATGGCAAAATTGCATTCTTTTTCACGGCTGAGTAGTATTCCATTGTGTGTGTCTGTAGATATATATTTACCACATCTTCTTTATCCACTCGTCTGTTGATGGACACTGAGGTTGCCTCCATATCTTGGCAATTGTAAATAATGCTGTTACAAACACTGGGGTGCATGTATCTTTTTGAATTAGTCATTTTGTTTTTTTCAGATATATACCCAGGAGCGGGACTGCAGTACACACTTAATTCTAAGTCCTCTTTTCCTGCCTAATTTCTTATATTAATATTAGAGGAGTTTTAATGAAATGTCCTTGCTTGTGGATAATGGGGAAAGGCTCTGGGAAAGTTTCCTTCCCTCCATACATGCCTGCATAAATGCCAGTATATATGAGACAGATTTGTGTTATTTCTTATAAAAGCTTAGAGTAATAAGAACACACCACCTGCCAATCACCAGAACACCAAGGCAGTTGATGAAACCAACCTTTCCATCCCTTCCATTTGGCCACATATTATTTTCATGATGGCGTCTCCACTTTAACAGTGAATCCTAAACCCGTGGTGTGTCAAAGTTACTCATGGATCATGTTAAAATGTCACCTCCAAGCCCCCATGTCAGACCTGTAATATCGGGATCACCGCAAGTACGGACCAGAAAGGAAGTGTTTGGCTATGCCTCCCAGCTGATTTGAATGCAGAGTCAGGTTTGGGAAGCTTGTACTTCTCTGCCATATAAGATCTTATACAACACATGAACTGAAAAGTTGTGGTCAACTGAAACTTTATAAATCAATCACATTTTAAGCCAAAACCTGTTAGATCTGAAGAATCCAAACAATGATGAACAATTAAAGGAGACAACTTTTCCTAAAACCAACCAGCCAACCAATCTGCATTGACTCCTTTAAAGTGAAAAATCCTTTGCATAAATGTGTTACTTTTTAATAAATTCAGACTTGAAGTCAATAGTTTTAGTGCCCTATATTTCATAGTAGCTAACCCAAATGACTGGTAAGGGAATATGACTATTTCAGCTACATCTGAAATATTGTTATAAAGATACAATAGAAAAGTGATCATACAAAAAAATACATCTAATTCAGCATGATGAGAAAAAGCCTGGGAAACTGCCTACCATATTATATGATAAATACTTCTAAATCTGAAACTGAGAAATCACAGGGCCAACTATGCCAGCAAGTCATGTAAAACAAGCAGCTATCTAATTATAGGGAAGGAAGGCAAAGAAAGTAACATTACTGAGCAGGACATGATACACAAACATTATCTCAGATAATTCTCACATCTCTGAGAATTAGGTTTCATTATCTCCTTTTTTCCTAAACAAAAAGCAGGAATGTCATGCTCTGGGTCACACAAAAATAAACAAATGGGACCTAATTAAACTTAAAAGCTTTTGCTCAGCAAAGCAAACCATAAACAAAACTAAAAGATACTCCACAGAATGGGAGAAAATATTTGCAAAGGAAGCAACCAACAAGGGATTAATCTCCAAAATATACAAACAGCTCATGCAGCTCAATATCAAAACAACAAAAAACCCAATCAAAAACTGGGCAGAAGATATAAATAGACACTTCTACAAAGAAGACATAAGGATGACCAAAAAGCACATGAAAAGATGCTCATCATCACTAATTATTAGAGAAATGCAAATCAAAACTACAATGAGGTTATCACCTCACACTGGTCAGAATGGCCATCATCAAAAAATCTACAAACAGTAAATGCTGGAGAGGGTGTGGAGAAAAGGGAGCCCTCCTACACTGTTGATGGGAATGCAAATTGGTACAGCCAATATAGAGAACGGTATGGAGGTTCCCTAATAAACTAAAAATAGAGCTACCATATGATCCAGCAATCCCACTACTGGGCATATATCTGGAGAAAACCATAATTTGAAAAGATACATGCACCCCAGTGTTCATTGCAGCACTATTTACAATCGCCAAGACATGGAAGCAACCTAAATACCCATCAACAGATGAATGGATAAAGAAATGTGGTATACATATACAATGGAGTACTACTCAGCCATAAAAAAGAATGAAATGATGCCCTTTGCAGCAACATGGATGGACCTAGAAGTAAGTCATACTAAATGAAGTAAGTCACACAGAGAAAGACAAATATCATCTGATAACACTTACATGTAGAATCTAAAAAAAGTGATATGAATGAACTTATTTATAAAACAGAAACAGACTCACAGACATGGAAAACAAACTTATGGTTACCAAAGAGGAAAGGTGGAGGGGAGGGATAAATTAGGAGATTGGGAGTAGCATATACACACTACTATAGATAAAATAGATAAACAACAAGGACTTACTGTATAGCACAGGGAACTATTTCAATACCTTGTAATAACCTATATGGGAAAAGAATCTGAAAAAGAATATATATATTATATATACACATATATAATACATATAACTGAATCACTTTGCTATACACTGAAACTAACACAACATTATAAATCAACTATACTCCAATAAAAATTAAGTAAATTTAAAAACAAACCTTTTCTTGGATATTCCTCTATATTCTATTACGTTAAAGTCTACTGGTCCATGTTTCACTTTGAAGGGACTTTTCTTTACCAGTGCAGGATTTCCTAACATCATACATTGGTCATTGGGAAAATAATGGTTCACCGAACTATGCAGAATCTTCCATACATGGAAATATTTCAAGTAAGCAATATCAACAAAATGGACAAAATCACATTTGTTATGACAACACAGATCGCAACCATCAAAGTCTTTTATGTATTAGGAAGTTGTCAAGCTCATGGTGGCAAACCAAGTTTTCCAAGATTCTAATTTCCACTTGAAAGCTTGAGTCTTATCATTGGTAACAAATACTGTGCATTGATTTTCTTGACGTAACAGTCACCCTTTATTCACTTTTGAGAAAACAGCTATTAAATATCTAACTCAGAATAACCATAGTTGGTCGATTGTTCTTTCAACTAAAACTGAGAAAAGCTGCTATTAAGGTCACGATTCAAGTGCTTGTCACACAAGGGCTCCTCCTAAGTTTGCTGCAGCAGCACTTTATGTGTACTTCCCACTTCGTCACACAAGACACTACACAGGTGTACTTGAGGTCGGAGATTTGACAGAACGGATCATCTGTACTGCTTCAACAAGAACATTCTTAAGTGAAACGGGCTTTTTATATTGTGTGCTGGTGAGAAGCAGCCTGACTTCTAGTACAGTCGGGGGCCACTGCCTTGATTCACGTGGACCCACCTGCAGTTTTACCCACTTTTGCTTTTGGACCATCAGTACAAACGTCAATACGGTGAAAAAGGCGCATGTCTTGGTATTACTAAGAAGATAACTTTTAGGTCTCAGAAAGCCCCAGGGTTCCACAAGCCACACTTTGAGAAACACTGTTTTTTGTTCTATAGCCTTTTCCAGCAAAAAATGTGCAACTTAAGGAGAATTTTAAGATGAAAAATGTTGCAAACCAGTCATACTTGAAAATGATTTACCTCCCTGCCCAGGCAAAGGAAGATGCCCACAGCCCCGAAAAGCTGGTGAGACATACAGAGAAGATGTACAGAGGTCCTTTGATGCAAAGTGCTGCTTGAACTCTGTCAGAAGAAAGATCCTGTTGATTACAGAAAATGCATCTGAAGAGAGAGAGCAGCCCCTTTAGAAAACACCTGCATAGGAATGCATCTTCTTGCCCTTGAGGAATTCTTGTAAAAGGGAATAAAAATCAACCATGACATTTGATGGGCAAAAAGCCTCTGTGAGATTGCTATAAGGAGGTGGGGAGAAAAGAAACTGTAATAACTTGCCTGGTAGGAAGTCAGGCAATCTTTGGACAAAGGGAAGGATGTTAAGACATGATGACTGAAGAGAAAAGAGAATGATGCTGTCAAGCCAAAAGACTTGAGTATTAGAAAGACTTAAAGAATAAAAACGACAGAGGAGAAAATACCCACTGAATGGAAAGGAAGGATGTGCCGTGCTTTTTGTTCTGTCTTGACAAATCTGTTTCTTAAACAATGTAAGAATCCAGGCTCTACCATTTATCAGCTATGTGAGCTGGAGCAAATGAGTTAACTTCTTGGTGCCCATTACCTTACCAAGAAATGGGGATAATAGGACCTACTACATGGGACTGTTAACAAAGCTTAACTGAGACAATGGCAAGGGCTATGAGCAGTGTTCCAGCACACAGTAAGTGCTCAATACATTTTAGCTTCTTTTGATGAGAATGGGGAAACGGAACAAGAATCAAGGCTGTTGGATGGACCTAGAGATTATCATACTAAGTGAAGTAAATCAGAAAGAGAAAGACAAATACCATATGATATCACTTATGTGTGGAATTAAAATATGACACAAATGACCTGATTTACGAAACAGAAACAGACTCACGGACATAGAGAACAGACTTGTGGTTGCCAAGGGGGAGATGGGGGAAGGCTGGAGTGGGAGTTCAGGATTAGCAGATGCAAACTATTATACATAGAATGGACAAACAACAAGGTCCTACTGTATAGCACAGGGAACTATAGTCACTATCCTGTAATAAACCATAATGGGAAAGAATATAAAAAAATTTTTAATTAAAATATAAAATAAAAGCAAAACAACAAAAGAAAGAATCATCGCCGTAAACTTCACTTTCAAGAGAGGATCCAACCAGTGAGCTTTTTAGGAACAGCAGCAAGATGCTCGAGCAAACCAGAGGTGAAAGCTTTTAGAGTGGTTTAGGTCAGACTATTCAGCTGACCGACAAACAAGACTAAAAGTACACTTTCAATTTTCCAAGAATTTGGAATAAGGGACATCTTACAACACACGATTCCTCAGAAAATCAGCATAATGTTGTGGTCCTACTATCAAAAACCAAAATAAAAGGATACACGGTGTCATCCAAAAGCTCTCCAAAACTCCTAACCTGTCTGGCCACCCTGGCACACAGGAGCCTAGGTGGACCTGGAGAAGGTGTCAGGAACCAGAATCTAACCTGCACACCGTCAGCTGCTCCGGAGGCTCCACCCTCACACAGAAGGACAATAGGGTAGTTATTTGGAGTCGGGGTGGGGTGGGGGGGGAGGCAGATTTGTCCTTTGTACTGAGAATTACAAATAATTCAAAAAACCCTCCTCTCCTTGTCACCTGTGTTCCATGACTTTTCTTTCAATCCACCGGTGGTATAACAGGATGGAGGTCAAGGTGTGAACTCCAAATCTCTTCTCTGCATCTCCTGCAGTGAGTCCATCCCTTTCACTGTCAATGGAGGAAAAAACTGACCCTTTACTACCTATGATCCTGAAAGCCTAGTCCTTCCAGATCATAACACAGGTGGCAACTAAAAGCCTATTTTCATCACCAAGCAGTAAGTCTTATAACTGGCCAATAAAATGAAAAATCAAAGAATAAAAATGGCTGACCTCGCTTCAAGATGTATAATGTATCAGTTGACTACAAAGACCCACTAGAACATTTCCTCTAATGCCCAGTGCAACAAGTAACTGACTAATTCCTCCAAGTCAAGGGTTTCAAAACTGATTTACAATAATTTCTCTGAAAAAAAAGGCCTGAATCAATATGACCAGAACATAATGTAACATTTCTGGAGATCTGAATCTCAGGTCTGAATCAACACAAAGGTCATCAACGTGAGCGGATTTCACTGCTATGTTGATGAGGCTTAAGTTTAGTTCGGTGGAGGTTTCTAGGTGATAACCAGAATTAAGAGCCTGAGGGTTGTTTTCTTCTTAACTTCTTAAATGGATGAGCAAACAACAGATCACAGATTCCTAAATCCTTTTTCTATATGATGAAATAAGGCAGATTTTGCAAACAATGATGTATAACTAGCACTAATTTTCCACTGGTCTTCCCAGATAGAACAACTCACTCAAATCAAAGAGAAAATTGAAACGTGAATGTAGACAAAACGCGTGCTGTCGCCATAGAACGTCTCATATGACTCCCTGACTCATGCCCCACCTGGTGGTTTTCCAAGGGCTCCCCTCCCTCATCTGGGAGAACCTACTGACTCTGATCTGGTCCTTGTCGGTCACGATTCCAGCCACCTGAGCTTCTGGCCAGTCCTCCAGGGCTCCATGTCCCTTTTCAACAAATGGCATTCTTCAGGTCTAAGACCTGCACTGTTCCTACCCACTTCTAGTTCTCAGACTGGCTGTCACTTTCTCCAGGGAGACCAAAAATGACAAACCCAGGATCATGATTTTTAAATTATGACTTAAATATGATTATGATTTTTTAAAGGGGGAGGGCAGGAAAAAAGAAAGAGAAAAGAAATTTTTGAAAAGCAAAACTAAAAGACCAGGACAATACTGATTTAGCCACCCTATCAGACTCAGAAAGCAGCTGATTTATGTTAAGGTTCTGAGCTATCTTTGGATCAATCCTCTAAGAGCAGTTCTTAGTGAAAAAGAGCTGAAGCAAAAGGCCATGGAGGTCTTTAAGGCTGCAAGTTAAGTCAAGGGCATTAGAAGGCTACAGACAGCCAATGAAAAGAAGTCTGCCAACTCGAACACTTTTTTAAACAAGATGACTTTTTCAGAACTCGATCCAGAGCATATTCTATCCCTGAACTGCTCTGCAGTGCTGCTGACTCTGGTCTGTTCTGTGGGTGCTGACCAACTTCCACCTAGCAAGTGTCCAGGGCTCTCACAGTCCAAATCTTTAAGAAATGGGAAACGTCATCAGCATAGGGCTTTCCAGTGTATCACCGAGTACCTCTTGCACATAGAACATGTATGTGAATTTTTACACTAATTCTATCATCATTTTGCACCCTCAGTTACTACCTATTTTAGTTACTATCCTATTTCAACAAGGAGTAGGAAAGCATCCTCTTGGAAGGTAACTGTGGTGCTTATATCTAAAAAATGAGACCCACTGTCCCCAAATATTTGTATTATCTATATACCCTTCTCCCCCCACCCTCAATTCAAACAACACATCACGTTAATTGATGTTTATAATGATGATTCTGAACGATCAAGAAGAAGCTACACAAGGCAAGAGCTGAGGGAGTGGAGGGGCGGAGTTGGGGTGGGAATCAATCTTGCAGAAAAACTGCCACATTTACCTTTAACTACACAGAAAATTCACATCTTCAGAACAATACATTCTCTACGTGGTCCAAATGCTGAGGATTTACTGTGTGCTCAACTGTTAATACTTTATCTTAATATTGGCGACATGATTCTTATGATGACTTTAGCAGTTTAATACACGTCTGCAAATTCCTTGACACTCCTGTAGAAAGATGAGCTCCCCTTCCCTTGGATTTTGGCAAGCTTTTAAGTGCACTGCCCAATGAAGAACAACAGAAGTGACTCTAGGTGACTTCCAAGATCAGACTATAAAAGGCAGGGCAGTTTCTATCTTGTTTGCTGGGATACTTACATCTGGAGCTCTGAGCCACCCTGCAAGAATTCTGACTAGCCTGATGCTGTGAGGAAAGGCCACTTGAAGGGGCTCCAGTCTGCAGACCTAGCCTTCAAGTGCATCCCAGCCCTGATGCCAGACAGGTGAATGAAGGAGCCTCCAGATAACCCAATCCCAAACCATCCAGTCATCCCCCAGCCTCCTCCCAGCACATTGGAGCAGAAACAAACCACCTCATCCCCGTCTGAAGTCCAGATCCACAGAATCTGGACGCAGAATAAATGAGTGTTTGAAGCCAGTAGGATGAGGCAATTTGTTGCACAGCAATGGAACATGGGTGATAACTAACACATGACTCTTTTAATGTGTCAGATATTGTTCCTAGCACTTTACATATTTTAACTCACATAATACACATAAATTCTTACAATGATCTTTGGAGGTCGGTGTTACTATTATCCCCATTTAACATATGAGGAAACTACTTAACAGAGAGGTTAAGTAATTTGTCCAAGATGACAAAGCCAGTGAGAGGCACCGGTGGGAAGTCACTCCAGGTTTCCAGCTCTGGAGTCTTAACCATTCAGCTCCACAGATGAACACATCACAACTGGCCCATTAGGCCCACCTCCCATCATCTCTACTGAGTGTCCTCCACTAAGTCACACTCACACATCTAGTAATTCCCTGGTTGCATCTGTGTCCTCCATATACCCTCCCAAGTTCCCTGGCAGGGAACTCTTCCATGCTTCTAGAAGTCACGGTATCTGTCATTTCAACACGTTTCCTCTTACGCAGTCCACAGTGAAGACAGAATACTTGAAAGGCAGTTATTAATCGTTTCTTGGCCTTCGTTTCTCAGAGTGGAATAAACCAGTTCATTTGCCTTCTGTTTTCTAACACTACATTCCTTTTAGAATGTAAATTCCATAGGTGCAAAGGACATACACCCCACACCGAGTTCAGTTCCACGCACGTGAGAGACCTCAAATGTCAAATGGAGGAACTATATCCTTTTACTGTATCCTCACCAAATTCTCCACCTCAGTATTGACTTGCACAGTCCAGAGTTAGTAAATCAACAGATTTTTATTGAGCAGTGAGAGCTTCTGTATCCAAAATTTTGCCTAATTTATATTCTGTCCCCAAATAAGAAATGTCATGCTCCCCAAATGTTCAACATGTACCATCCTAAGAGAAGTTGAAACTAATTCAGAGTAGGTTCAATTAGAATATTTGTGATTTCTGCCTAACTACTAAATTTAATCCTACAAAAGCTGTTCACTTTATGAGCAAACTTAATTACACAGAGCCCATTTTATGGTCCTAAACTACAGTGTGATCTTGGACAGTTAACAAATGCCATTAAAATATAAATACTTGTATTTCTTTCCATTATTTTCCACTCCATATGCCTGGAATTTATTTTGGAGAAAGTTGAAGGTAAGTAACTTCAGAATTTGGGGAAATATTAGCTCTAAACTCAGGACCAAGATAATCCCTATTTCGGAGTAGACCTTTTCAGATATACCCTTTCCTTTTTTTGGATGAGTATTTTACAGGAGCAAATCTAAAAGTTAGCTAAAGTGAATTTATTCACCACTTTTCATGCTGCCACGCATTTTGGACCTACCAGGCCAGTCACCACCATGGGGAGGGGTGAGTGTGACAGGATTCTGTCCTTTTACAAACCTCCAGCTTCTAACCTCACACCCCCATTATCTTCAAGGTTTGCGTAAATGGTTTTGTGCTGGTTACAGTACTTTCCCAGGTGTCTTCATTGAAGCCTATTTGGATTTCAGAAGACATTTTCTTTTTCTCTTCCAGATAAAGGAACATTAGTCCATGTCTCCTTTCAGAAACTAGAGTGGGGTTACGTGTGTTCTGCAGTGAGTTTACGACTATGCACTAAGGAATGTCCACTGCCTCCGCGAGTTTCCATAAATCTGAGAAAGCACATTCCCTAGTCTCTGTTCCTATCCTTCCTCCTCCTCGCCCCATTCCTCAGAAAAGATCCCAGACTCTCCCTCTTGTCTGCCCTCACATCGTTTTTTTTTTTTTTTTTGACAATTATTGGCTCATCCTTTAATGTATGAGGAGATTTTATAAATGGATAAGCAGAAGTTTAACATAAATAGAAAGTTTTCAGGAAAACAGATACAGGTAGTTTATAAACATGTAAAACGAAGCTAAATATCACTCATAATAAACAAACAAAAATTTAAAATATAACAGTCTTTTGTCTATCAGATGGTAAAATTTTAGCAAAATTGAATTGGGGAGAATTTATGGAAAAAAAATAGAATCTCTGGATGGCAACTTGGCAATATCTATTAAAATTCAAAATGTACTTATACTGTGGTTATCATTCTAGGAATTTATAGTAGATATATATTAGTACATTTGCAAAGAAGTATGTAAAAGACAAAGTACTGCCTGTAATATCCAATACTGAAAACAAACCTCACATCCCTAAAATGAGGGCTGATTATAAATTACAGAGTTCATATGAGTGAACAAATTACCCTCACATCTTTCAACCTTCTCCCACATCACCAGGATGAGCAACCTAGTTGCAGTGATTTTAGGGACCCGTCCCTCAGGAAACAGGGCCTTACTAGAGAATTTTACATTCTCTCCTTTCCCCAGACTTGCCAGATAGAAAGATTCACTCACTAGAAACTTGGTGGTCAGAGCCCTTCAGAGCACAGCTCGTGGAAGGAAGGGAAAGGCCTGCCTCACGCCTGCTCTCAGGGGTTCCGTTCCTGGGCCACGCCATCCGGAGCAGCCCTTACAGCTGAGAAGCAGCACCTGGAAGGGAGATGCCTCCTTCCTCCGGGGCACAGGGCCACAGGGTGTGTGTGCGCCCCACCTCACACTGAGGAGGCAGAGTGAGCCTGAAAGACATGACATCTGTCATCCTTTTCCTGACCTGCCTGTCCTGAGAGGCGTGGAAGGAGGGAGGGAGGGAGGACAGAGTTCATCAGAAGAGGTGGGAGACAGCAAAGTGGGAACACCTGTCACATGGCTCCCACAGAGTCCAGGTAATGAGGAGTCCGGCTGGTTGGGTTATGGAGACACGTGAAGGGCGGGGACATATGCGAGAACCATCCTGGGGGTCAACTGCGAGGACCTGGTGACTGAGTGGATGCCGGGGAGTAAGGAAAGGAACTTGACAGTTTACGGAACACCTTCAAAGGAGGCAAGAGTGAGGATGACGCAGCGCGGAATGGCATCCGAGCAAGTCCAAACTGGCGCCACAAACCAGACGAGTGAGCCCCCAGCCTCCCACGGACAAAGGCTGGTTCAACAGGGCAGCCGACCCAAGGCGGAGGAGTCCAGGCCGCCTCTGGATCCTCCCCAGGAGAAGGGGGTCTCAGGGCTAAATCCAGCCTAACATTTCCATTTGTTTCTCTCAAGGACCAGATTCCTGGAAGAATCCCATGAACTGAACCAAAGCCTCGAATATCCCCTAGAAACAGTAGACCACACCCCCCCCCCCCATAACAGCCTGCTAACTTGATAAACTCCATGCCCTGATGCCTTGCTGACCCACCTTCCAAAGGAAATGAGCCTCCGAATTGCCAAGTGGCAAAGTGAGGTTCAAGCTGACAGGGCAGTATCCCCGCGGTATTTTCTCCCCACCAGTCACACCAGACTTCCAAGGGAAGAGTGGTACATTTCACTCAAAATCGTGCCCCGGGGACTTCCCTGGTGGCGCAGTGGTTGAGAGTCCGCCTGCCGATGCAGGGCACACGGGTTCGTGCCCCGATCCGGGAGGATCCCACATGCCGCGGAGCGGCTGGGCCCGTGAGCCATGGCCGCTGAGCCTGCGCGTCCGGAGCCTGTGCTCCGCAACGGGAGAGGCCACAGCAGTGAGAGGCCCGCGTACCGCAAAAAAAAAAAATGTGACCCGGTCCCACGATATGAAGCCCAATGATGCTCCCTTCAGACAAACAGGGCTAGCATCCCTCTAGAATAGCACTGGCCAGTGGAACTTGCTGTAATGATGGACATGGCTCTTAGGCACTTGAATCGTGGCCCGTATGACTGAGGACCTGAATGTTTAGTTTCATTTAATTTTCATTAATTTAGATGGCCACATGTGGCTAGCGGTTAACATGAAAGGTATAGATCTAGAACTTTAAAAAAAAAAAAAAGAAAGAAAAATCGGGGGGCCAGATTAAGCTGCGAGGAAGAAATCATGGAATTTTAATTCTCCACTGGGAGGAAGCAGACTCTCAACAGTGCAGCATCTGCTCAAGCTTTTTTCCAGCCCCGAGCTCTTCTCTGGTCATTACAACTACACATCAATGAGCCTCCAGAACATCGCAGCTTGGAAAGCCCTCAGAAACCCTAGCCCAAACGCCGGTCCACTGCAGGTAACTTCTCCACAGTGTCCCTGAACATTTCTAAGCAATCTTTACCGAGTCCCCCCAGCAGCAGTGGAACTCAGCATCAGGAGAGGCAGTCCACCTCCAAAGCCAAGGACACTCTTCCAAAGGGAAATCAAGGACGCTCAAAATGATAAAAAAACAAATTTTGCACCATGCTTTACCTCTTATACGGCCCTTTAACAGGCATTGTCTCAGGTAAGCCTCACCATAACCTTAGGATATAAGCATTAGTGAACACATTTATTTTACAGAAGTTAAGTGAATTAGCCAAGGCGATATGGCTGGTATATGGTCACCATTTACCATAACCTGGCATGTCTTCCAAGCACTGAGAGATCAAAAGACAACCGAGAGAAGGAAAAGTCGGGGTGGGGAAGGGGGAAGGCATGGAAGAGGGATTAGAGGAAAGGATACAGTCATGTACACCAACTAGGAACCTCAGAAATCAAATCTATTTCGATCTCAACCATTAAACATGAACAGAATCAGTTCCAAAGAGTAAGGTACCTCAGTCTAGGTCTAATTTATAGGGGCCAATGCTCTAAAATAGTGCTTCTCAAAGTGTGGTCCCCGAACCAGCAGTGACAATATCACCTGGAAACTTGTTAGAAATGCAAATTCTCAGGCCCCATCCAAGACCTGCTGAAACAGAAAGTCTGGGGCTGGGGCCCGGCAGTCTGGTTTTAAAGAAGCCTTCTTGACGATTCTGATGTCCACCCACGTTTAAGAACCACTGCTCTACAACTGTACATCTAAGGCGCAGTCCGTTTCCTCTGGGAAATAAACAGCTTGGTCATCAAAGGAAAGGAAAGGGAGCTGCCAGTAGTGAAGTTTGGGACACAGTGACATCAGCCCTGGCTTACTGTACCTCGGGTAATAAGGACCCCAAACTCTGAACTAGCTCAGGACAGCACACACCTCCTACCACCTCCTGTGGTCAGGGCGGAGAGAAAATTGTTCTTTACTCAGAAACTCTTGGTTTAGAGGTAGGGAAAAGGTATATTCTATAAGGAGCACTAGATCGTGAATAGAGTATCCTAGCTTCTAACCTCAATCAATAAATAATATTTGTAAACAACAAGGTCCTACTGTATAGCACAGGCAACTATATTCAATATCCTGTAATAAACCATAGTGGAAAAGAATATGAAAAAGAATATATATATGTATAACTGAATCACTTTGCTGTACAGCAGAAATTAACATTACATTGTAAATTAACTATAAGGACATAAAATAAAATTTTAAATAAATAAACAGTATTTGGTATACAGCTCAGTTTTCCCAAGTGTGAAAAGGCAAGCTTCTATGAGTAAGAACTGGGATTCCAGTTTCTCAAAGAAAAAGATACATGAGAAAACACATAACATTATAAAACCATTTGTCTTTCTGCTATGTTACTACTACTACTAATAATAATAATAATGATAATAATAGGCATTTACTGAATGCTTTGAATGTGCCAGCACTGAGCTAAGTGCTGTATATGCATCAATTCATTTCACCTGCATGCAACTCCACCAGGTAAGAACCATTACTGTCTCCACTGTCTCCATGAAGTTGCACGGGTCTGAGATCACACTGAAAGGAGGTGGCATGGCCAGGAAGCAAACTAGGGCCAGGAAGCAAACTAAGTCCATCTGACCCTAAACAATCCAAAATACTACTGCCTTCTTCATTTTGACACATATTCTAACTTTAAATCAATTCAACCTTACTCATACTCAGTTTTAAGTACTGCATTTTCTTTTTTTTTTTTTTTAACCTATTATGCCATGTGCTGTTCAAAAAAGTCCTCAACCACTCAGTTTGCCCTAAGTCCTTCAGCCTGTGCTCAAGAACCAGGGTAACCCACACTGAAGAATTCATGTCAGTAAAATATCTAAAAACTAGATCAAAGGCAAGAACCCATTTTCTTCCCACCGTGCTTGGGCAACATGCCCAGGGAAGCCCTCCCTGACCACCTGATCAAAGTGAGACCTCCCTGCTGCTTCTCTTCTCTGTGCCCCCAAATACATCACGCTCTTCTCTTCTATCATAATATTAACATCTGGGAATGTCCACATACCACCTCACCAATAGCGAGCTCTGGAGAGTGGGAACTATGCCTGATTCACCCGTGTGCTTCCAGAGCACTAAATGCATAATCGACACCTAAGAGATGGTTTAGAAGATGGATAGCAAGACATACACATTCTTAAGAGGGTAAAAGTGAACTACAATTTGAATATAAAATGTAAAACCATGAAATTTGTTTTTAAAATAGAAAATCTTTGGAATATTAACCTAGGCAAAATGTTCTTAGATATGACACCAAAAGCATAATCCAGAGAAGGAAAAACTCAATAAATTGGACATTAGCAAAATTAAACATTTTTTTCCTGCAACTGAAAAGACAGACTACATACTGAAAAAAATATATACGCAAGCCACACATCTGACAAAGGACTCATATCTGGAATATATAAGGAATTCTCAAAGCTCAATGGCAAATAATAATAATAATAATAATAATCCAGTTAGAACACGGCAAGACGGGGGCAGACATTGCTCCACAGAGGACATACAGGTGGCAAACAAGCACATGAAAAGATGTCCAACGTCATTAGCCATTAGGGAATGCAAATTAAAACCATGATGAGATTAAAAAATTTACTGGGACAGCTAAAATGATAAACAAAAGCTGGTGAGGATGCAGAGAAACTGCATCTCTCACACATTACTGGTGGGAATGTAAAATGGTAGACACTCTGGAAAAGTCTGACAATTTCTTAAAAAACTAAACATACACCTACCATACAAAACCCAGCAATCCTAATCCTAGGCATTCGTTCCAAAGAAACAAAAACTCTGCCCTCACCAAAACCTGTACATGAATGTTCATAGCATCTTTAACTGTAAGAGCCAAAAACTGAAAACAACCAGGTGTCTTTCGGTGGGCAAATGCTTAAGCAAACTGTGGTCTATCCACACCAGGGAATACTACTCAGCAATAAAAAGGAACAAACTAGTGATAAAGCAGTAGTCTGGGTGGATCTCAAGGGTATTATGCTGAGTGAAAAAGCTAATCTCATAAAGATCACATACTGCATAATTTTATGTATGTAATATTCTCAAAATTATACAGGAGAACAGAGTGGTTACTACAGTTTAGAGATGGAATAGGGGGAAGGGGAGGGTGACCATAAAGGGGTGGCACAAAGCAGAGCTTTGAGGTGATAGAATAACTCTGCATCTTGATTGTGGTGGTAGCTACAGGGAGCTACACATGTGAAAAAAAATTGCACAGGAGGATAACACACACAAACCCGAATGTTTGCACGTAAAACTGGTGAAATCTGAATATGGTCTGGATCGCACCAAGGTCCATTTCCTGATTCTACTGTTGTACTCTGGTTATGCGAGATGTTACCAATGGGGGAAACTGGGTGAAGAGTACAAGGGACCTCTCTACTATTTTTGCAACTTCCCGTAAAGTTATAATCATTTCAAAACTAAAAGTTAAACAAACAAACAAGTGAGCTACAGGCATTTTACTTAAAAACAAAACAAACAAGAAAAGAGGTGTACATAGCTGCAGTACTGGCCAGTGAAGTCCCAAATACAGATTGAAACACACACAGTAGGATCATGTGACTTTATTATTCTTTTTAAGTTAAGCCCAATTCTCCAGAGGCTTAACAGGGATACATTTCCTAACACATTAGGGCTATTCCCCCAGCCCCCCCAATAAAGGGAGAAAAAATGCCTGATGTGTGAGACACTTTGGGAGTCCAAGAGTCTGGTCCTAAGAGCCTGGAATGAATATACCCTAAGATTTCACAAGGATGGAGGCCAAGGGCCTCACAAGTTAGAGAAGAACTCAGAGTGGTGGCAACACGCAAGCCCAGGCGTGCCTCCGTTCCAGAAAATGTGGTGTACGGATCCACCCACAATGGCCAAGATTTAAATGTTGCCTTCCCTCCAAGACAAAACAAACCAACAAAATAAAACAATTTTTTTAAATCGCTAAGCAAACAAATAAAAACCTCAACAACCTCAGACTATTTCCAACAAACCTTATAATTATGTCCTCTTACTTGACCTCCAAGTTACCCCTTGCTTTTCAAGTATTCTATTGCCTAGTGAATTCTGGGACATAAGAACCTACCAAAACTAATGAAAGAATAGGAGGAGAAAAATTATTCAAAACACTAGAGAATTTCCTGATCTAAGCTTCCATATGCATTTAAAATGCAGATAGCTACTTGGAAGGAGTGAGGATGTTACTTTGGGAGAATTTTGCTTATCAGGACTACTAATGGGTCTTACAAAGTCACTTCCTTTTTAATGTATTGGCCTGGAAAATCAGATTTTTACGATTTTCACTAGCAATTCCCTTGTTTTCTAAGTTGTTCATTATTTTTTTTCTTTAAAAAGCTTTACGTTATACAGTGCTTCATCATTTTCAAAGCATTTTCACAAATTGCTATGAAGCACTGGTACTTAGGGGCTGTACTTTTCAACAGAACTCTCACCAGCCAGACTGCCATCTAATTTCAATTAGGTCGGTCATCTTTCCCCCAGGCCCTGGGTCTACAATTCTCCACAGGGGTAGACTTAAAAAAAAAAAAAAAGCAGAGCTCTATCCACAGAAGCCTCCAGACGAACTGGCCAAGGGCAGAAGACACTCTCAAGTCTAATCAGCAGAGTGCCTTCCCAGAAAATCACTCACATTTCTGCACTCCTGTGCTTTTCTTAACAGCACTTTAAAATCTCATTTAAACCGAAAGTCCTCCATTAGCTCGCAAGAACAGATGTATTTTTAAGTGCTTTGATCTCCACATGCCCTTCAGTACATTAGTATTCTTCACCCCCCACCATCACACAGAACCAAAAGACCAAGACTTGTGTGCATTTTAAAAAGAAGGGAGGGCTTCCCTGGTGGTGCAGTGGTTGAGAGTCCGCCTGCCGATGCAGGGGACACGGGTTCGTGCCCCGGTCCGGGAAGATCCCACATGCCGCGGAGCGGCTGGGCCCGTGAGCCATGGCCGCTGAGCCTGAGCGTCCGGAGCCTGTGCTCCGCAACGGGAGAGGCCACAACAGTGAGTGGCCCGCGTACCGCAAAAAAAAAAAAAAAGAAGGGAGAGGGGACTTCCCTGGTGGTCCAGTGGTTGACTCTGTGCTCCCAATGCAGGGATCCTGCAACAAAGACCCGGTGCAGCTAAATAAGTAAACATTTTTATAAAAACTAAAAATACTAATAAAAAGAAGGGAGTGGGAGTGGAGTTAAGAGCACCTTCTCTCCTCCTATCCACTTGCAGAGTTCACAAGGGTTTCCTCATTTATCTTGAAAAATGTATCTCACAAAAGCAAAGTATACCCATCCAGAAACTAAACATCCCCCGTGCCCCACCAGGGAGAGTAGAGGCAGGCAGCTCTAAAGCCTTCTACTCTATGCCCTACTCCTTTTAATTCTGGTCAAATCAGTGGTTTCCAACCCTTTGCTCCTCTGTAGAACAGTTCAAAGTGTATTAAGGATTGTGCCCACATTGCTTCCATAAAAAGCATTATAGTAGATGTACTATGATGATCAGAGCAGCGTCCTGGGAGATAAATGTCACACTGGTCTGGATGCTTCAAGAACTTGCAAGCTGGAGAGACACCAATGCTTAACTTGGGTCGGACGTCCACGGAGAGCTGCCGGGTCCAGGAGTGGTGGACAGCCCGGAGTGGTGGGCGGCCCGGAGTGGTGGGCGGCCCGGAGTGGTGGACGGCCCGGAGTGGTGGGCGGCCCGGAGTGGTGGACGGCCCGGAGTGGTGGACGGCCCGGAGTGGTGGGCGGCCCGGAGTGGTGGGCAGCCCGGAGTGGTGGGCAGCCCGGAGTGGTGGGCGGCCAGGGGAAATCTTAGTTTGGCAGCGACACACTGGCCAGTTTTCGAAGCAGAGAGAGAGAAATGACTATTCAACATTTCAAGCCCAGACTTTTCACTTCCTGAAAAGGAAGGAAATTTTTTGGAATAGTAGCTGTTAATAATCCCTCTATTCTGGTTGTATTTGCTTATAGCAACTAACGTTATTGTTTGGGGTAGTCCAAAGCATCTTCCGGCATCATAAATGGCTCTAGTGACCCACTATCTCCAACACCACCAAGGACTTTAAAAAGCAGTACAAAAACTCGATTCTCCTAACATGCCTCGGAAGAAGAAAACGGGCAACCATGTCCGCACTGTATCAGGACAGGGCAAAGGAACTGAGGGGGACCGAGGGCGGAAAATGTTCGGTCCCAACCTCAAGGGCTCCGAGGCCCATCGTCAGGGCCACGTCTACTGAAGCCTCAGTTCAGGTGATCCACACACTAGCCGGGCATTTTCCAAAGCATGTGCCACTCGGGGACAGGAAACCGACGCCAAAGCCAAAGAAGCAAAGACCCTTCGAACAAAAATGGAAAGGGAAAGTCTTTACAGCCACCAATCAAGATACTAGAGAGTAGGGCGTGGCGAGGCGCGGGAGCTGCGGGCAGGCAGCCGGATTCTCAGCCTGGGCTCCTAAGAGAGAAACTTGGAAAGGTCGCCGCGGCGGAGGCCCTAGAGGTGGGTGCGAGCCAGCGCTCGTCGGTTTCGCCGCCCGGTCCTCCAGCCCGGCTGCCCACGGGGCACGTCCGGCCCCTGCCACAGCGCGGGCCCCGCTCTGCCCAGCTGTCATCGACCGAAGTGCCACGAAAGTCCCATTCCAAGAAGAGCCATCTCCACTTGGAAGGTTTAATGTTTTTTCCCCTGAAACCAGATTCTTTTGAAGCAACACGAACAGCAAGGGAGAGCTGGATCTAACTCCCCAGTTTCTGTCAAAGAA
Source organism: Aethalodelphis obliquidens (assembly GCF_003676395.1). NCBI lineage: Eukaryota > Metazoa > Chordata > Mammalia > Artiodactyla > Delphinidae > Aethalodelphis > Aethalodelphis obliquidens. Next base: position 4,222,581 of record NW_020838004.1, on the reverse strand, counting down.
ACTTGTCCCGGGAGAACAAAGAAGAAGCAATCAGAGAACGCGATCCGAGGACGGGGGTCCGCGGCGCGATCGCTTCTCCGCCCCCACCCGCCAGAGACTAGACTTTGGGGCTACAGGAGGGGTCCGGCGCGTCGGGCGGGCCACCGTGCGCGCCTTTGTCTCGCGCGCAGGGAAGCGGCCACCGGCCACCCCTTCCGCCGCCTCCCTCGGCCGCCGGAGAGCCGCGCGCCGGCGCGTCGCGGAGAGGGCGGCCATATGGCAGCGCCCCTCCGGAAAGGCCAGCCCCAAGGCGAGGGCGCGCCTGCAGCCCCGGCCACGGGCCACGACGGCCAAACGACTCCCAGTCTTCGAGGGGGCGCGGGGAGGCGCGGCGCTGCGACCCGGCCGGCCGGCTCCGGGGCCTGCAGAGTGGCGCGGGAACAGAGTTCTGATTTTTCTTTTTCTTTTTTTAAAGCAATATGGGTAAGGGAGATCAAGATTCCGGTGGCAAGCACTCCCGGCCCCCGGCACCGAAAAGGCTGCCCAAGTCGTTCCGGAGCCGGGCCGATCTCCGCCCCGAACTCCCGGAGAGGAGCCGCCGGCCCGGAGCGGCAGGGGGCGGGGAGCATCGATGGGCCGGGTCCTCTGCGCGGGAGAGTCGGAGGCGCCCGCCCTGCGCCCGGAGCGGGGACTGGTTACCTTTCACTGCAGACTCACAAGTTCCCCGCCGCAACTTTGCCCTCCACATGAGGCGATCATGGCTAGTTCAGTGCCGTGGGTGGGGAAGGCGGCCGCCAGGCAGCGCGCCGGGCATGGCGTGTGGCAGCCTGGGGAAGCGGCGCCCGACAAGCAGCCCCATTCACAAGGAAGAGGAGACACGCCGAGGCTTCCCCTCCAGCCCCAAACCGGACCACCGCCGCTGGGTCCTAGAGCGTCCCGTGCGCTCCCGCCGCCGCCCGCGCTCCCCGCGCCCCGCGTCCCGCGCGGGGAGGGTAGTCCGGGATCGTCACTGTAACCCTACACTTCACCCCCGCCCAGCGCCCGGCCGCTGGGCCCTAGAGCCCGTCTCCAGGCTTCCGCCGCCCCTCCCGGGGCCCGGGAGATCGCCAGCTGAAATTGCCCCGAGCTCTAGCTGACGTGTCTCCCCGAGAGTTAGGAGGGCGACGGCCTCCCTTGTTTTGGTCCCTGCCGAGGTTTAATTCATGTCAGACTCCACTTCTCCTTCCTTTGACTTTCTCTTCCTTCCCACCAGGCCAACTCCGGCCGAAATCGGTTTCCCGATCTGGCCTCCAAGTCCAGATCAGTTCTGTGTAGGATTTTTTTCTTCTTAAGCGGAATTTCCAGATGAAAAGTGGCCAGACTTTTCTCTTTGCATTCCCCTAGCCCCAGTGCTTCTATCATGCACTGGGATTGGGCGACAAGCTGCTGCTCTGGGCTCCGTTGACTAGCAGAAGGGCCAAAACAGATTCTACAACCTCAGATATTACAACCAGTGGTCACAAACCTCTAGGCTGTTACCTGCCCGAGCGGAAGCGATTAAAGTAATTCTGGGAGAATGTTGCTGATTCTGTCCCACCTCTTAAACCAGGCTACACTGAGTAACACTTCTCACCCACCCCAGTATACTCAACTGCAGACCTCGGGAGCCTTGATCTGGGGACCCCAAACCTACCCACACCATGTAACATCTCTCCCTAGCTTCCAGGAGCTGTCTCTGCTGCTTACAGAAGCACAGGCCAGGTAATAGTATTGCAGTTGCTGAGGAAGATGTTAATAGGAGAGCCAGGGCATACCACACCTCTTACCTTGTGCGCCTCTCCTCTCTGCCTTCTGTCTAGACCAGAATTCTTTCAGGAATTCCCGCCTGGATTGTGGCAATTAGCTAACTAGTCAGCCAGGAGTTTTACCCCTCCACTCAATCCTGGTGGGTTGTGTGTCCCTCTGATTCCAGTCTTTTCTTGTGATACATCCCTGATGTTTCAGTAACCTCTGCTCTCAAGATAAAACCCAAATGCAATAATTTAACAATTATTTACCAAAAACCTACCACATTTAAAGTCCGATACCCTAGTACTCGATAACACATAAAAGAAACGAAACAGCAGCTAACCAGCCCTTCAAGGATTTATTTATTTAAGATAACAAAATACGCAACCACAGAGCAGGAAAGCACTGGAGATGCTTGGAAAAAGTGGAGAGCAGCGGTCCCCTAAACTTTTGGCACCAGGGACCGGTTTCCTGGAAGACAATTTTTCCAAGGACTGGGCTGGGCGATAGTTCAGGCGGTAATGCGAGCGATGGGGAGCGACGGGAAGCGGCAGATGAAACTTCACTTGCTCGCCGCCACTCACCTCCTGCTGTGCGGCCCCGTTCCTAACAGGCCAGCGGGCCCCTGGTGGAGAGGACTGAGTGCATGCAGGAGAAAGGAGAGCCTTGAAGAGTGGTGGAGCTCAGAGCCACTGGCATTGTATGAATTTAGCATAGGCTGGGGGAGAGGTGATGGATAGAAAAAGGAAGGAAAGTAGGAAGGAAACTAACATTTATTAATGGCCCCCTATTAGATACCATACTATATCCTGAGAGGCAGCAGAATTTAACAGTTACAAGCATCCGCTGGAACAAAACAGAAATGAGTGGTTGAGTCAGCTCAACCACTCTACCTGTGGGCACTTAGGCAAGTCATCTACCTTCTCTAAACCTCAGTTTCTTCATTTGCAAGATGAGGGAAATTGCACCAACCCTCACAGGGTGGTTGTACGGACTGAATAAAGCAACGAATATAAAATACTTAGCACGATGCATATAAGTGCTCAGCACATTTGCTATTATTTCAAGTAACCCTCCATTAGCCCTGGACATAGGGAGCCCATCTGGGAAATAGCTACAGGAAGCAATGACAACTGAGGTTGGGAGACAGAAAGGAAGAAAGAGATACCATGTAGATAGCAAATCTTTGAGGATGCCCAATACAGGGAAGACACAAAATCTCTGAAGCAAGATTTTACTCTTTTCGTTGACTAGACAGCTATCCTGGGAGAAAGAACAAAGTAATCAAGTTAACCCAGATTTTGTGCCTGGGTCATAGGAAGAGTGGATCATTCTTGGAACATTTATAAACCAGTTGGTCCAACGGATGAACCAATGATGGAAGAAGCAGAGTTGAGAGGGGGAACTGGTTTGAGAGACATGTTGACAGGCTTCCTGCCCTCTGGGCAAGAGAAAAAAGGGACAAGAGCCTGGGTGAGAAGTCAAGGACAGAAATGCAGAGAAAAACAGAGATGCAGCTTTGAAGATCAGTTTACTTGGAGAATGCCCACGACAGAAAATTCAGGAAAGGAGGAGGCAGAAGAGGCAGACGCTGGGGAAGTAGAAGAGCTAGGAAGGTTTCCAGGCATGGAAGCTAGAGGAAGCTTTAAGAAGATGGTCCCCCTATCAAATGCCACAGACTCCTAGACTTCTGAGGAAGTGACAGGCACAGCTTGTGGGCTCAAGAATCTGCTGATTCAATCGGGTGGACCCAGCCTAGACTTTTCAAAGTGATGCCGAGTGATAGTTTACTAGGCCAGTTTTCCCCCTCCGCTCACCTTAATTTCCTCAACCATTAATAATCACTATATCAAATGCAGAAAATGAATAATCTTCTACATCAAATATATCTGACGCGTGTTCAGGAACTGAGGGCTGAGAAAAAGACTTCAGATTTCACCAGCAAGAGGCCATCGGTAACATTTTATAGTATATTTGGCTGCAGATTCTGACTAAGGCTGGGGCCAAAAAGAAACAAGATATGTTTACACTAAAAACTGAATGCAGCTTTACTCGCAGTAAGGGAGTGAATCAGTCAGCATCCGTGATTTTGGACCTACGTACTCACTCTACAGGTCAGCATCCTTTCTATAAAGCGACCCAAGTTGTCTTTTACTCACCCCTAGGACAGTTAAGAAGGTGACAGAGCAATTTTGGACACCTCAGGGAACAGTCTTTAAGTCCAGACAGGGCAGGTACTGGGATGTTCCAGACAAGCACAGAGGCTGGAAGAATAGTGAGGGAACAGAGGACTCCAGGAAGAGAAGGATGAGCATGGTCTTAGAGTTAAGTCCTGAGCTCTAGTCCGGGTCCACCTATTTCTAGCTATGGAGAGTAACAAAACGTAAGCTTCAGCTACCTCCTCTGTAAAATGGGAATCATTACATTGAGCTCATTGGCTTATAGTGAGGATTAGAAAATATATGTCAAGTGCTGGGCACATAATAGGAATTCAGTAAAAGAAACCCCTCCCTTCTCCAGTGATTTGAAATACCAAGGCATTTACTTCTCTATTACAATGGGAACCCTCTCCCCCCCACACACTCTTCTTCTCTGCACCCACCAAACACAGCCTTAAAAGTCTTTATCATCTGCTACTTGGACTAGGATGGGCCCTAAGAATGGGCCTGAGCTTGCCAGGAGGGAAACAGCAAATGGCAAAAAAGGAGTGGACAGGCATGTCCACAAAAGGGACAGCTACTGCCCGGCATCACCTAGGACAGGTCACACTACAATTAGTGGTTCTCAATGAACACCTGTTGCACGAACAAACCAATGGCTCAATGCAGCCAGGCTGCCTTAATCAAACGCTTGTTTTGTTTCTAGAACATCGAAACCCAAGTTCTGTAGTGCTTCCCAAAGTGTGATTTATAAGCCAAAACATGTAAAATTTTAAATTCCTGATGTCTCACCTCCAAATTCTAGAGATTCAGGGTCTCTAAGGATGGAGTCGTCATAGAATCCACTGTAAGCAATGCCAAGCCCACCAAAATTTTTTTTTTTTTTTTTTTTTTTTTTTTGCGGTACGCGGGCCTCTCACTGCTGTGGCCTCTCCCGTTGCGGATCACAGGCTCCGGACGCGCAGGCTCAACGGCCATGGCTCACGGGCCCAGCCGCTCCGCGGCATGTGGGATCTTCCCGGACCGGGACACGAACCCGTGTCCCCTGCATCAGCAGGCGGACTCTCAACCACTGCGCCACCAGGGAAGCCCCACACCAAAATTTGAGGGTCAAGGACTAAGGCCTCCCACTGGTTCACTGGGGTCAAGGTGCTCTTCCATTTCTCTTTCAGCAGCATTTACTGTATCCGAGCTTAATATGATAAAGGTAAAGGACAATGGGTGACATATTAGAACGTTAAAAGCAAAGCATTGTGGGAGCATTCAGGAGTGACTGGCTTTGTACAGGGAGGGAAAAGGGCAGGTTCCAAGAAATCCAAGTGCTGAGGGAAGGACATCCTTACTAGCAAAGGCAGGGGAACGGAGAGGGCACATTGCTGTGCTTCTCAACACTTTTTCTTTGAACTTCTTCTTTTCCAAAACATAAAACGGTCACACCAACCCCAGGTTTGCTAAATCTATATTATTGCCGGGTAAGAGGATTTCTTCCAAGCTTTTCTTTCAGTTCTCTGTTTTACAAAGACAATAGTTGTAGTTTTTTTCCCCGCTTATTTCCAAATATAAAATCCCGTTCTCAAATAAGCTCCTCCTCTGGAGATCTGACATATGCCCTGCCCCCATCTTGTAAACTGCTAACAGGAGCAAAACGCAGGGGGTCCTGGAAGTGCCCGAAGCAGAGGATGCCAGGAGAGCACTGCTGTGAGGAAGGTGGGGTCAGGGGTGAGCCTTTTCCAGGCCAGACTGACTGAGAATGGACAGTGAAAAACAAAGAGGAAGACGTGCAAGGCAAGTGGAAGACGCACAGGTGAGACCGCTCTGCAGTTCCGGAAATACCGGGTGCCTTAGAGATGGGTAGACTGCTCCCAGGAGGAGTTAAATGTCATATAACAAAATGGGTCATTTGAAAACCCTGCTCCATTTGAGGCTTACCCCAGGACTCTGTTGATTATGAAAAAATTGCCCAATAAATATGTATTAAGTACCTACTAAGGGCCAGGCTCCGTGCTACCATCCTCCACAGGCGTTTGGCTCATTTAGTGAGTTACGATCTGAGGCCTGTTTGTCTGGATGTTTTCAGCTTCACACCCACGGTGACACACTGGCCTCTTCTTGCCTCATAGCTTTCTCCTCTGAGCGTATTACATAATATGCATTAAACGCATAATCTGATCTATATAAAACACAAGAAGCAGAAGGTGGATACCATCATGTCCAGGCAAAATGCACCTACACCAAAAAGCTAAAAAGGAAGAGTAGAGACATTGTCCCCAAATAAACCTGGGGTCAGATCCTGACTGAGACACTCAGTAGCTATGAATATAAAGCACCTGGCATGTCACAGGTATTTAATAAATGATGATCATTCTGTTATTTGCTACTCTTAACTACAGAAACCTCGGGAATACTGAAAGCTCGTACTTTTTGGCTAATTGGTTATTTCAGGGTTTCTCAGCTTTGGCACTCTTGCCATTTGGTGCTGAGATTTCTTTGTGGAAAGGACTGCCCTCTACATTGTTGGATGTTTAGTGGTATCCCTGGCCTCTACCCACTCGATGCCAGTGGCAACCACCCTGCCTCCCACTCCAAGTTGTGCCAACTAATAATGTCTCCAAATATTGCCAAATGTCTCCTATGGGCAAAACTCCCCCCCGCCCACCGGTTGAGAACCACTGAATTAGATGAGTAGTTAATGGTGCCCAGTTTACAGGCTCCCAAGCTTCTAACCATACTGATCATTCCATTGAGCTGTTGGGTGAATCCAGTCGCGTACTAATAGGAGGCGGCCTCAGTTTTGTTCGGTCTACAGTAAATATCACACTATGGCAATTCCTTCCTATTTCTCTCTTCATGAACAAAAAACCAATTAGGTTTTATTCTGTTTCCAATGATGGTACAGATATGTGGTGTTTTTTTTTTTTTCTAAAAACTGGAATCATACTGAGTTTCTAAAACAACAGCGACATACAATCGCTATCAAAAACAAGGACTGTCACAATAACTGGAGATAACTTTGATCAGAATGTTCAGACTTAATTAAGATCGCTTGTAGTCGCCTTTCTGAAAAGGATGCAGGTGTGTTTTATTCTGAAAACATGTCCTCTCTGTTCATAGCTAGAAAGAACAGTGAGAAGAATGGCCCCTCCATAGTCTACACAGCAGTTCTAGCTCTTCTCTTTCTAGAATATGCACTAAAGACCAGCATCCTTCCAGCACATCTTATACTTTAAATGCCAAAGACAGAGAAGTGGGGAAGCTCTCACCATTCCCAAGGGCTCCGGCCACTCTGGATGGTTCAATTCAGGAGAAAAATTTGTTTTACAGCATAATCTCAGAGTGGGGTGGAGGGTAGGGTAAGAGTTAAAATTCACATCTTACATGGTAGGTGATCCACCCAGAAATCAGGAATTATTTATTGTGTGTCAGCAACAGAGCCAGTATCATGCTAAGCAGAACAGAGTCTTCAGAAAAGTCCAAGGTCGGGAGGGGAATAATTAGAAATAACTAGAAAAAATAAAGTCCTAAACAGAAGGACTAACTGAAAGGATTAACTGAAAGCACAACAGAGTTTGAAAGAAGGCAGAGCCATGTGAAAGCTGCAGTGGTTCATTCATTCATTAAAAAAATATCAACTACATAGAATAAGCCACACCCTCCACTAGGTGTGCAAATACTCTGCTATGGGCTCTGCTTATTAAAATGTGTATAAATAAACCTATCATTTCAAACTGGTCTATGTGCGATGAAGAAAAGGAACAGGGTGCAATAACAAAGACTCACGAGGGAGAGGGTGGCTACTTAGGGGGAGTGGAAAGGGAAGGCTTCTCCAAGGAGACGAAGAACAGGGGCAAGAGCCATCCGGCGGAGCAAACAGCCTGTGCGGAGATCTTGAAGCAGGAAGGAGCTTAAAGGAGGCATAGGGAGGAGGGCCTGCATGGATCCAGTCTGGAGCATCCCGGGATGAGTTCCTTAGGAATGTTACAAGCCTCTTTTATCCAGCATCTGGGAATGGTCCCTTTCCAGTCATCCTTTAGGATGTAATACCTTATGAGTGTCAAACAATATGAGTTTCAAATTAAGTGGAAGAGAGAAAAGGAACGTCAGAAAATGACCAATTTGGGATGAAGAATAATAAAAGGATTAAATGGAAACAACCTGAAAGTGAACTCCACATTGGTCACCACGTGAAAGATGCAATCTCTCTACAGCCTTCATCTGAGTTTTTTTTTTTTTTTTTCGGTATGTGGGCCTCTCACTGTTGTGGCCTCTCCCGTTGTGGAGCACAGGTTCCAGACGCACAGGCTCAACAGCCATGGCTCACGGGCCCAGCCGCTCCGCGGCATATAGGATCTTCCCGGACCGGGGCACGAACCCGTGTCCCCTGCATCGGCAGGCGGACTCTCAACCACTGCGCCCCAGGGAAACCCCATCTGAGTCTTGTTGAAAACAGGGGAAGACCTAGGATGCTCAGTGCCAGTAAGGCAGTGGTTCTTAAACGTGAGCTGCATCAAAGTCACCAGAAGAGCTTGCTACAACAGACTGCTGGGTCCCACCCTTGAGTTTCTGATTCAGCAGCTCAGGGTGGGGCCCCAGAATCGCACTTTTAATCTAACAAGTTCCCAGATGATGCTGATGCTGCTGGTCCACGGACCACACTTGGAGAACCCCTGGTTTAGGATATTTGGGGACCTACATTTCTGTGCACTCAGAATCCCAACCTAAATGAGGGAACAAGCAAGAAGCATTGTAGCAGAATGATCAAAACCCAGTTTTCTGTCTCGAGTGAGCAAGTATGGAATAGTGTGTCTCCTCTGTACCAGGTGATTTCATATGTTACCTCATTTCATCGCTACATAACACAGTGCATGGTAGGCTTCATTATCCTTGTGTTACGCATGAGGAAAAGAGGCTGGGCCCCAGGTTATAGGAATCTCCCGAGATCACATGGCTCAAAAGTGACAGGGCCAGGATTCAAACCTGTTCTTCAAGGCAGAGTTCTTGATCTTGACGCTACACTACATTGCCTTGCATACACACAGCTCCCTCTCCAGGCTCCCCTGGACGGGAGAGATGCTCCCCAGGCTCCAGACCCACTGCCCCGCTGCAGAGCGCTCTGAGGCCGACCCTGTGCAGCCAGCGATGGGTGCAGACACTTTTCACAGACTCCTGGGGGCTGCTAGGGACCTGAACTTGTTACCAAGTTCTTCCCTTTCTTTAGGGAAGGGAATAAACTCTACTAAGCCTCCACAAACGCACTGCCCTAAGCGTGTTACATACATCATCTCTTTCAAAACCACCAGGGGTGGTTTTCAGTCTGTGGGGGGCAGTTAAGTATTCTAAAACACAAGCTGAGGAGTGAGACAGGCCTGGGCTCAACTTCCCTTCTGTCATTTATTAGTTATATGACTTGACTAAAGCTCAGTTTTTCTTCTTTTGAGAAGTAGTGGTTACAACAGTATTTGCCTCAAAGGGTTGTGAGAAATTCATGAGTCACTTGCAGGTAAAGCTCTCAGCTCTTAACATGCAGCACACTCCATAATTATCAGCTACGATTACTAACCTGTTATCCATTTTCTTTCAAAATATGGCCATTTTAGAGAAGCTTTGATTATTGCTGTGCTAGACGGTCCTAGACACACAGCTTCTTCCGTTGACGTTTCTCGAGTTTGGGAATATTCAATTGGTAGATCCAGGAAATATGAACGGTAGGCATCTTGATCTGAGCCCCTCCCACACCCTAGCTAGGAAAAATATCTCAAGAGATCCTTACAAACAAAACAGGAAAAAATGGGCTAGCTTAGGTATTTTAGGTGAATTTAAAATAATTAAATAACTACACCCGATGGGTATTGAGTAATGGAATGATATTAACTTGGGTGGGGGGTTGAGGTCAAGGGATCTGATGATCCCACTATGGTCAATATTGGTCAAGTTATATGTGAGGTCAGGCTCAGTTCTCGGTGCCAGGTTGAAACGAAACTTTCCTCTTCGAAAGCACTCAGCAGAGGTTGAGCAGCATGGGAATCGATGGAGAAACCAGAGCATATGAAAAAAGAGACCTACAGCCACTGTGGAAAACAGTATGGACGTTTCTTAAAAAACTAAAAATAGAGTTACCATATGATCTGGCAATCCCACTCCTGGGCATATACCCAGAAAAGACGAAAGCTCTAATTTGAAAAGATACATGCAACTCAATGTTCATACCAGTACTGTTTACAATAGCCAAGACATGGAAGCAACCTAAGTGCCCATCGACAGATAAATGGATAAAGAAGATGTGGTATATATATATATACAGTGGAATGCTAGTCAGCCATAAAAAAGAATGAAATAATGCCATTTGCAGCAACATGGATGGACCTAGAGATTATCATACTAAGTGAAGTAAGTCAGACAAATATTATATGATATCACTTATATGTGGAATCTAAAAAAATAGTACACATGAACTTATTTACAAAACAGAAATAGACTCACAGACATAGAAAATAAACTTATGGTTACCAAAGGGGCAAGGGGGAGGGATAAAGTGGGAGTATGGGATTAACAGGTGCACACTACTACGTATAAAATAGATAAACAACAGGATTTACTGAATAGCACAGGGAACTATATTCAATATCTTGTAATAAACTATAATGGCAAAGAAGAGAAAAAAGAATATATACACATATATGTATAACTGAATCACTTTGCTCTACACCTGAAACTAACACAATATTGTAAATCAACTATACTTCAATTAAAAAATAATAATAAAACAAGAGACCTAGTAGGGAGAAAAGATTAAGATACAATTTGATAGCCATCTTAAAATATTTTGACAGCTTACGGAAAGAAAAGAGGTACAGACTGACTCTGTGTTTACTATAAACACTCTAGAGCATTGTTTTTCAAATGGTAGTAGGCAACCTATTAGTGGAAATCAACTGAACAGGTTAATCAGCATTTTAAGTAAATAAAATAGAACAAGGTGGAAAATATCAGATGCAGCCAGTCTAATAAGGAGTAATTGCTATTCCATGAAACTTCTGTTTTAGTTATACTTATATTCAAATTTGTATGAGTCTATAAAGTGTATCTTTATGTAGGGTCACAGTGAAAAAAAAAAATGTTTGAAAGCTCTAGAAGGTAAAACATGGACAACTGGGTGCAAGAAACAGGAAATCAGGTTTCAGCTCCCTCAAAGAAAGTGTTCTAATAATGATCACTGCATAACAATAAACTAGGTTTTCTCATGAGGCAGGACCCCCTCCCCCATATATACATCACCCCCTATGGTGATGGTCTAGCCCACGCTGAGGAACCATGCATTAAGGAAAGAGGGCACTGGGTGTTCCCTCCAATGAGGACACGAAGATGCTCTAAACGAGTAGATCAGACCTGAGCTTCTGTTACAAGAGAGAATGGAGAAAACCAAAACCTCAGTATCCAGACTCCATAAGTCATGGAGCCCATCCAGGAGCAGGCAAATGCTCCCGTGTTTATATATTATGCAAAATGAGCATGCATCGAATCCCTGAAGCTGTTCAGGATTTCTGCTGTAGGAAGGGCTAATTTCCAACAACCATTTTCTAATTGATAAAATAGCGTACCCGTCAGCCATCAGTTCTCAATAATGTAATCACCTAAGTAGAGTCCAGTGGGGACTAAATACCCAGTGACAGGACCTGAGCCATGTTTTACCACACCTTCTAACAGAGCAAGCTAAAATCTGACATGAAAAGCAGAGCACCCCCAGAGGCTGCTCCCACACCCAGAGCTGCCAGACACCACCAGCTGGATGTGAATATCAGATAAGCAACAAAAGGTTTTAGTATATTATGTCCCAAATATTGCAAGGGACATATATATACTACTAAAAAACTCATTTGCTGTTTATCTGAAATTTAACTGGGTATCCTCTATTTTTGGATACCCAGTTTAGATTTTGCGAATTCTGATAATTACCTGCCTACGTGAGTGATATCGCTATACTTGCTTTAGAGGATTCCTCAGTCTCTCATTTGGCAAACAGTGTGCAATGTCAAGCTGACAGTAGTAGAAAGCAATAATGATGATAATAATGGAAAAAGGAGTGAAATTCAAATGGACGCAGTGTAACAGCTTTGTCCCACTGAACCCTACCATGCCAAATTTAAAGGCCTTTTAAGAGTGGGACAAACAGACCCTGTAAGTCATCAGGATGTGCACGGCATTTTGAGGAAAGAGTTCATGAGGGGAGCTTCCCTGGTGGCGCAGTGGTTGAGAGTCCACCTGCCGATGCAGGGGACACCTGCCGATGCAGGGTTCGTGCCCCGGTCCGGGAAGATCCCACATGCCGGGGAGCGGCTGGTCCCGTGAGCCATGGCCGCTGAGCCTGCGCGTCCGGAGCCTGTGCTCCGCAACGGGAGAGGCCACAGCCGTGAGAGGCGCACGTACCACAAAAAAAAAAAAAGAGTTAATGAGGTTACAGTCCCACTTTGCAGAGTTTCCATGCTCAACCTGGGCATGTTCAAGGGAGAAGATTCCGCTTCATTCACCTTCACTCCAGTATTCAGAACTCAGTTTCGGGGACCCCAGAGGAGGAGCTGACTTTGGCAGCCACCAGCTGTCCTAACACAGACATAACCTGTTCATGCCCTGTACCCTTCCTCTTGTAGCACATGCTGTGAAAGGTGGATGACCTCCAGTAAGCCTGCCTGGCTTCCCCTTGACCTCCATGACTGAGTCAGGTTCCTCTTCTCAGGGGTCCCACGGTCCCTTAAATACTTCCTATATAGCACTCACCACAATAAAAAATAACTGTAACCACTCATGGAGTGCCAACTACGTGCTAATCACTTTGTGTGTGTGTGTGTGTGTGTATGTGTGTGTGTGTGTGTGTGTGTGTGTGTATATATATATATATATATATATATGTACGTATCATCTCATTTAATCCCTCCCAACTACCCTATGAAGTAGGTATGTGCATTCCCATATCACAGATGGGTAAAGCCTAGAAAGCTTAGATAACCTACACAAGGTCACACAGTCAATAAGGGCCCACTGGTCTGGAGGAGCCAGAGTACCACACTGTAAACTTTTCTATTAATTGGTCTTTCTCTCCCAGGGAAGGATTATTTCTCATTCACCCTCGTGTCCCCAAGCCCAGCCTACAGTGTGTGGCAAGTGGTAGGCAGCATTGTAAATGGGTCAGCCCATTATTTTACAGTCAAATAGGCCTGGATGCAAATCATGGTTCTGCCAGGAATCAGCCACTGAGAATCAGGAGTTTGGGTTCTAGTAACTTGCTCTGGAATTGAGGACAGAGGTTAGGAATCCCAGCAAGAGAGAACAAAGCTAGGCTCAAGCCCCAGCTCTACCACTTCCCAGGTGTGACTTGGCAAGATATTGAACTTGTCTAAGCTCCAACTCTCCAACCGTCAAATGAGGGAAACAATAGTACCTGCTTCGCAGCATTGCTTTGACATTCCTGACATAAAGTTCTTAGCAAGACACCTATACATGAAAAGCCCTCCACAAATATGAGCTCTTTTTATTTTAATACATTCTAAAATGCCACTTGAACTGGAGTAAGTAATTTTGGGTTAACTATTGGCATAAGTAGTGCAAGTTTCAGACACGGTTTTTATTCAGGAAATCAGAACTTGGGGAAAATAGTGTAAATAATTTGGGGGAATCTATTTAAAAGAACTATTCAACGCAGCTCAATATTAAAAAAAAAAAACAACCCAATCCAAAAATGGGCAGAAGACCTAAACAGACATCTCTCCAAAGAAGACATACAGATGGCTAAGAAGCACATGAAAAGCTGCTCAACATCACTAAGTATTAGAGAAATGAAAATCAAAACTACAGTGAGTATCACCTCACACCAGTTAGAATGAGCATCATCAGAAAATCTACAAACAACAAATGCTGGAGAGGGTGTGGAGAAAAGGGAACCCTCTTGCACTGTTGGTGGGAATGTAAGTTGATAGAGCCACTATGGAGAACAGTATGGAGGTTCCTTAAAAAACTAAAATTAGAACTACCATATGACCCAGCAATCCCACTACTGGGCATATACCCAGAGAAAACCATATTTCAAAAAGACACATGCACCCCAGTGTTCATTGCAGCACTATTTAATATAGCCAGATCATGGAAGCAACCTAAACGCCCATCGACACACGAACGGATAAAGAAGATGTGGTACATATATACAATGGAATATTAGCCATAAAAAGCAACGAAATTGGGTCATTTGTAGAGACGTGGATGGACCTAGAGACTGTCATACAGAGTGAATTAAGTCAGAAAGAGAAAAACAAATATTGTATATTAACGCATATATGTGGAATCTAGAAAAATGGTACAGATGAACCAGTTTGCAAGGCAGAAACAGAGACAAAGATGTAGAGAACAAACGTATGGACACCAAGGGGGGAAAGTGGCGGGGGCGGTGGTGGTGGTGGTGAGATGAATTGGGAGATTGGAATTGACATGTATACACTAATATGTATAAAATAGATAACTAATAAGAACCTGCCGTATAAAAAAATAAAATTAAAAAAAAGAACTTGTTACAAGGGCAATTAAATAATAATTTGTGTAATTATATTTTAATGACTGCCCTCTCTCCAGAGAGCAAGGCCTGTGACTGCCTTGCTTACGTCTATATCCCTAATGCTATGTCAGTCAGATAACTGAGCAGAGACTTTGTTATCTAGAAAAAAAATATGTCTACTTGTTTGCATTCTATTCAACTAATATCCCAACTTCGTATCATATCTGAAGTATCCAATTAACACCTAATAAAAATATTTTGTTGTTATTTTGTTAGAAAAGGACTATTCAAGGAAGAATTTAGGCTTTCTAGTAGTTACACAACACTGAAAGAGTTCCCAGAAAAGGGAAAAAATATCCAAGAGAAGGCTGGGAGTGGGGAATCCAGGCTACCATGTCCAGTTGTATAAGTCGTTCACTGCACAAGAGTGCCGGGCTGACAGATTGAACGAAGCAGAGGTGTGGGGCTAAAATCCAGCTTGCCCTCTACTCGCTAAACTGGGAACATGGACTCTGCTCTTTATCCACTTGGAGGGGATGCTTTTTTCTAATTTGCTCAGAGGCACTGTTTGGGCTGGTGGCAGCTCTAGCTTTATACTTTCGTAATTGATTCTCTTTCCCCTTTTCTTTCAGTGTCACTAGATGAACAGAATAGGGGAGAAGAAACAATGGAGCTCAGGGAAGGAAGACATACTTGAAAGTGATGAGGGATATGAAGGAAGGCGGGGAAAAAAGGAAAGCAGTAAAATCAGGGTAACATTTACTAAACACTGGTCATCTGTCAGGCACTGTTCTAGGCACTTTAGATGTGCTAACTCACTGGATGCTCGTTACACTCCTACACGGCAAGGGGGAACCACTAGAGGGGGAGGCACCAGGTGGGCATGTGAGGTCAACCCACACAAGGGTCCGACAGGCACGGAAACAGCCTGCCACACTCCTCAGTCTACAGCAAATGTTCAGAATCTGGAATCCCTCTTTTGAGTCTGTGGTGGAAATGGCTTTTAGAGCCAAAAGGGAAATATTTTTCTAAAGGAGATAGTCTGAATTCTCTGGCTGGCCAACCACGGGGCTACGTAACGGACTTTTATTTCTGGTCAACAGCCAGTAAATGGCAAGCCTTTTGGGAGACAGAAGCAAAGGACCTCTGGCAGGTTACAAGTCCCAGCAGGAGACCTTCAACCATGAACTTTCCGTAGGGCTCATTTCAGACCAGGTTCTGCAGCCACAAGTTCCTTCTCTATTTTCTTAAGAACCTGAAGTTTCCATAAAATATTTACAGTGACCTGAAAGCAGCCCCAGTGTCCACTCTTCCTGGTAGTCTTTAAAAAAAGCCCCTTGAGGGTGTGGAGAAAAGGCAACCCTCCTACACTGTTGGTAGGAATGTAAATTGGTGCAAACAGTATGGAGGTTCCTTAAAAAAACAAAAATAATGTTACCATATGATCCAGCAATCCCACACCTGGGCATATATCCAGAGAAAACTATAATTAGAAAAAATACACGCACCCCAATGTTTATTGCAGCACTGTTTACAATAGCCCGGACATGGAAGCAACACAAGTGTCTATCAACTGATCAATGGATAAAGATGTGGTATATATATATATACAATGGAATATTACTCATTAAAAAAAAGAATGAAATAATGCCATTTGTAACCACATGGATGGATCTAGAGCTTATCATACTAAGTAAGTCAGACAGAGAAAGACAAATATCATATGATGTCATTCACATGTGGAATCTAAAAAGAAAAATGATACGAATGAACTTATTTAGAAAACAGAAATAGACTCACAGACTTGTAAAACAAACTTGTGGTTACCAAAGGGGAAAGGAGGGGAGGGATAAATTAGGAGTCTGGGATTAACATATACACACTACTATATATAAAATAGGTAATCAACAAGGACCTACTGTACAGCACAGGGAACTCAATATCTTGTAATAACCTATAAAGGAAAAGAATCTGAAAAATTATATATATATATATATATATATATATATAAGTATAACTGAATCACTTTGCTGTACAAAAATTTATATTTCAATAATTTTTTTAAATAAATAAAAATTTCCTAGCCAGGAAAAAAAAAAAAAATCCCTCTGAGAAGAGGCTGAAAATAAATCTTTCTATCAGGTGGTCAGTAATCTTGCCAACTCTGGATTTGGGGCTACAAAGGTCACGGAGAGAGGAGAATTAAGCAGAGACAAATATATAGATACAGATTTGACATTAAAACAACCACATGTGTGCCATGATGATGAATTTCTGTATCTAGCTATCCTATAAGGAGTGTGTTTCAGCAGGCGGCAGACAGCCCGAGACAGCAAAACCACCCCTGAACATCTGTTTCCCCCATTTTGCCAAAGAGCATTCTTTTTTAATCCTTTTTTATAATTTGACCTGTTCCATTTTTCTGGCAGAGGGCCCTAGCAAGGCAAGCACTGCCTTTTCTGTCTGTATTCCAACTTAACATGGGAACAGGAAGGAGGCAGCAAGAGGGGAAAGGGGGAGGGGACAGACTGAGGGGAACTGAGGCGGAGGTGGGGGCGGGGGAGGCAGGGAGCCAGAAGCGGGGAGAAAGGAGAAAAGGGGAAGGGGTAACCCAGGAGAGACAGTGAGAGCTGACAAGTCCCAGCAAGCCATCTTAATGCAACCACCATGGGCACAACTGACTTGAGAGAAACCAAAACCAACAGGACATATTCCAGAAAGATCATTCAGTAAGAATGTGACCCAGAAACCATAATCAGCATTCTTGAACAGATCAAGCTGGTTATTTTACACTCTTTAGACTCAGGAAGTCCTTAACAATTGATGAAATATCATGGTTTCTAGGTGGTTTGTGTTTAACATTCAGGAATGACTGGACACAGTCCTATATTTTTCTAGTAAAACATCTCTTTGGCAAGGAAAATGCCCTTTCCATTTTCCTGTGTGTGTGTGTGTGTGTGTGTGTGTGTGTGTGTGTGTGTGTGTGTGTATTTTATCCCACTATTCCATACCACCTTCCTTGCTCTTTTAGCCAAGGTAGATAACCATTTATCTCCCAGAACTGATTGTCATTTTCCCCTTCCTACTCCATTTTCCCTCCCAAGGAGAACACCCTGAAATAAAATCTTACCTCCTGGGCAATGAGTAGTGTCACTTCACAAACATTAGGGGAGTCGGGATGAGTTTTACAACCAGACCCAAGTCTACCTGCCCTCAGTTATGCTTTCAGATTCCCCTCCAGGCTGCCACTGTCCCGCCCCAAACTATGCTGCTTCCAAGGTCTAGTTTCCTTTAGAAATGGCGTCAGTACCATCAGGAAACCATAAGAGGTTTCCTGTCCCAGGGACTTGGCCCTGTAACACAGAGCGGGAACAGCAGGAACTAAATGAAGGAAGCTAGGAAGAGTTTTTCTGGTTGTTGCTTCAGATCCCATTATGGAAAATTCCTTTGGAGCATATTAATCATTATTTGGTGGTCTAAAGAAAAAATATATATATATATATGGCTTTCAGCACCTACTATTCATTCATTTATTCAACAGAGAACGTACCCAACAGCCATATACTGTACTGGCAGGCCCTGGGCTAGTTCCTTTTACATCATTTATAGCATTTAGCCCACCACCAAATCCGCCTTGGAGGAGGGCAACTTGTATATTCTCCTCTCCAAGAAACTGAGATTGGCTCTGGAGCCAGAGATGATATTTTGAATGGAAGTTTTGCCTTTAACTAGCTGCGTGACATTGGGCAGATAATTTAACCCCTCTGAACCTCTGTTTCCTCCTCCATGAGGTGAAAATAATTCCTTCTGCTTCACTGAGTTGTTCTGAGGATGAAATGAGTTGATAAACTTAACAGGATCAATTGTGGAAGAGCCTTGAGTGCCCAGGGTTAGGGAACTGTAACAGTGGCGAGCCTTTCTGTGATTGTTTTGTTGGAGCGGGGAGGCCAGACCACACCCCTGTGGTAGGGTGAGGTTTCCTGTGAAGGGAATTGAATTTTCCACTGTCAATCATCCTTAGGAAAAGTTAAACTGGGGTGAAAACTCCCTCCCTCTCAGAAGCTACGCTCGGAGCTGGGGGGAGGAATAAGGAGGACAGATAGGCTTCTAAGGGTGGAGAGATCTGGGGGTGGATCCGGGGATGGGGTGAATGGCCCTGGCCGTTTAGAGACCAGCTCAGAGCTGCGAAGGTAGCCAATCTGATCCCAGACCCTCGGTGAGTCTGGGCTTGTGCAATGATTAGAAGGCCCTGGGCCCACTCTGCGGCCAGCACAGGGCAGGACACTGGGAAATCAGTCAGGCTCCCAGCAGGCGAACAAACACCAAGTCTGCAGGTCCTGGTGTAAGCAGGGGCAGCAGCAGCCATGACTGTGTCATGTGGTCACCGGTTTCTGAAGAAAGAGCACGTGGAACAGTAACCCAGGTGTCCACTGGCCTCAGTGAGGTGTATCTGGATTCCAGCTCCCTTGGCAAAAGGCTAGAGCAGCCAGAACTGAAGCTGTGGATGCAAACAAGCACCCCCGAGAATTCTTGGGCCTAAAATTAGAGGGTAGCCTTAGAGAAAGACTTGATTTGTTAGTAATATGGGCAGGCAAATCCTTGGAAATCATTATATTTGGGGCTATCCATGTGGGTGACATGATTTAAACCCCAAGCCGGGAAGCTGGGTAGACTGTTTACACCTGTAAAGTGCCCACCATAGAGTAGGTGAATAATAATAAAGGCCCAGGATCTTTCTCCTTATTCATCCCCATATGATGGGAGGGAAGAAAACTTTGGACGCAGGAAGAGATTTGTTCACTACTCTTAGGTCTTGCTGCATCTTCCTAACACGGGGTGGGGAAGAGGAGATGAATGGCCATGTTATTTCATTTATACGTCAAAAGTCAGGCCTTTCAGAAGGTTTGACCATGCCTGAAGGGATAGGAGCATTCGGCTAGGGACATGAAACATAGTAAACATTTAATGATGGTTACGACATTCAAGGGTTCCTTCTAAAACCCATTTGCCCTCACCACCATGGTCTGAGGCTGATACTATTATTACCCCCATCATATCAGCTAGGGTCCTAAGAGGAAATGGATGGTATGCTCCAAAAAAGTGACTGAAGAGAGTCTGATGAAGGGACTGCAGGTCAAAGTGTGATGGGCGGGTTAAGGGAAAACGGGATGGAGAAGCAGCCCGGGGCAAGCCACGTGGGAGCCACCCCTCAGTCAGAAGGGGAGGTTCCAGAACCCAGCACGATCTGATGCTGTAAGAGAGGAAGCAGTGGCCTAAACTAATCCAGCCACATTATCCCACAGCCTGACAGGAAGGGACTAAGTACCCTGACATCTCTTGGTTTCCACCCTCCCATATGCTGCCAGTACCTCTCACTGGCCAAACTGGAAGCCAGAGGCTACATTCCAAAAGGTAAGTTTTCCAGGGCACAGACCAGGGTAGTGAAGGATGGTGAGTGGGTCTGGAAGAACATCAGAAAAGAGCCACCACATGATTTTACAGGTTAGGAAGCAGATACAGATGAAGTAACTTGCCCAAGGTCATAGAGCGAATAAGAGGTGGGACAAAATTCAAACCATACACAGAGTATGATTCCGAGTCCATGCACTTAACCACTAAGACATGCTTCCTAGAACTGATTGAAAAGATTACTCGTTAACCAGCACCTCTTTCTCCCTGTATCCTACTCAATCATCTTTCCAGTAATAGACTCCACCTTACTCCCACCCAGATTTCCCAGCCTTCTTGGAGTTAGGTATGGCCATCTGACTAAAGTTCAGTCCAAAGGAATGTAAGTGAAATAATGCGTGCAGCTTTTAGGTTATGCCCTCCACTTTCCTTCTCTCTTTCCTATAGACTGGAATGTGGATGTGATGGTGGGATCTGAAGCAGCCACCTTAGCTCACTGCATGGAAGCTCCATTTGAGTCTATCAGAGGACAACGAAGCCACCATATCAGCACTGGATTGCTTACGCTCCAAGTGAAAGAGAATTTAACTTGTTTCTTATTTCAGTCACTGTCATTTTAGCCTTGGTTGTAGCAGCCAAACCAGTATCCTAAACAATACAAAGACCAGGATGTAGCTCAGTCATTGTGGTTAGAACAATAAGAGGCATGTGAAAGCTGGTGATCACCAATGCAAGTGCACTCCTCTTCTTCCTGGCACATTACTAGACTACGTTTCCCAGCCTCCTTCCATGTGGATGAGGTTATGGGACTAGCTTCCGCCTTTGGAATATGAGGGAAGGTCAGTGTGTTACCTCCAGGCTGAGACAACCATCGGTGAGCATACCTTGGTCTTGCTCACCTTATTGACTTGTCTGCCAAATGGATTCAAAGGATCCAGTGAAGGAACCTGATGCTGTAGGGTAGGATGGAGCCAAGGCAGGGAAGGAGCCTGGGGCTCTTCATGACCACATGGAGCAGAGCCCTCGACAGCTCAACACTAGACTACAACACAAGCAACAAACACCGCCTTTATGGTGTTAAGCCACTGACATTTGGGCTTGTTTGTTGTAGCAGTTAGGCTATCTATCCTAAATTTATACTTACCAGCTGCTGCGCTCTGAAA
The DNA here is from genome assembly GCF_003676395.1 of Aethalodelphis obliquidens. Lineage (NCBI taxonomy): Eukaryota > Metazoa > Chordata > Mammalia > Artiodactyla > Delphinidae > Aethalodelphis > Aethalodelphis obliquidens. The sequence goes on along the minus strand of NW_020838004.1, from coordinate 4,201,570 downwards.
GACGTAAGTACTTTTATCCAACAATGCAATCTCATCTCCTATTTTAGGAGGGCTAGGGGGTGGGCTGGCAAACATTTAAGTCATTATTTTAAAGAAGCTACACAACTGTTATCATTTATTCTAATAAAGCCCCTACATCCTGCTTGAATGAGGAAGGCAAGAATAGCACAAGAAAACCCTTTCTCATGGTACACTGGCCCTGGGGGCATTGGCCCTGCTCTCTCCCAAGAATGCTATTCTCATGAGCACTCCTTTTGGAACTCAGGAAAGTTCACAGGGTCTGAGCAAAAGAGAGCATCAACTGAGCTCAATGAGGTGTGCCAGAGGGTCAAGCAACTCCCATAAGGGCAGCAAATTAGGACAAGTTATGGAAACAAGGACACATCCGTGTGCTTTTGGATGGTGAGGGAGTGAACTTTTCCCCTATTCTTTCTAATGTTCAAATTTTCTAAAGTCAGCATGTGTTACTTTTATGCTAAAAAGTGGTTTTAGGATTTCAGTTTTTAAGAAAGAAAATAAACTGGTTAAGCCTAAGGAATGAACAAAGGAGAGAGATATAGGTCAAAGGTCAAAGGATTCAAGTGCCCCAAGGCACTGTTATGACAAGCAGAGAGGCCAATTTTAGGAGTATATAACCATGAAAAGACAAAGCATCTCAGCGGTGACCCTCACTCACACATTCAACGAGCATTTACTGAAGACTTACATGCGCCAGGCACTGGGCTCGCTGCTAGATTTGCAAAGAAAAGTGTGGTGACCACAACCTAGTATGGTAGCTAACAACCATGGCTACACACTGGAATCACTGAGATCCAATTTTTAAAGTACACACTGATGAAACACTGATGCTTTGGTCCACACTCCAGGGATTTTGATGTAATTGGTTAGGACTTGGTCTCGGGACTTTTAATAGCTCCCCTGATTCTAACGTCTAGGGTTAAGAACCACTAGGGGCACATGACACATGGACTTAGTGTTGAAAGAGCGGTAGGAGCCAGCCAGGGAGGAGGAGAGAAGGGGGAGGAAAGGCAGGCAGGCAACAGGAAGAGAGCTGCAGTTAGAGGACTGTCCCATAGTTCAATGTAATTAGAAGGTTATGGTGGCTGGGGGTGACGCAAATCATGGAGGTCCTCCCATGGCTAGCCAAATGTCTATCCTCCAGGTAGTAGGAAGTTGATACAGGTTATTAGATGGGCAGACATGATCACATCTGCATTCATCCCAACTCTCCATGCATTCTTTCTCACCCCCTCAGATGGCCATCACTTCTACCTATGGGTGGGACTATAGAAAGACTATGGAAAGGTAGAAAGTGGTACCATCACAGGAGAGAGGGCATATTTCTGGACTCTCCATGAGAGGACACCTTCAATACAGCATTCATCTAGAGATAGGCTCCTTTTTCCATTCTTTTCAAAGACCCCTTTTTGCTTACTTAATTCCATTACATGATCTTGCCACAACACTGAGAAAAAATCCCCCAAAGAGCAAGTCGTAGTTCATTTGGAGACTTACATGAAAATTTGGAGGCAAAACCAACTACCTAACATGCCACAAGAAAGTAGTGGGATCGTCACCGAAGAACCCAGATGGAACACCATTCCACACACTGCTCCAAGAATAAATCACTAAATAATTCAATCGATCTGATCACCATTCCTAAGAATCTGTGTTTGGAGACTAGGTAAGTTGCAGAGAAATTTCTAGAAATGAAAATGGTTTTAGTTAATAGGTTGGGACAATTGATGAGAGAGCTATTCCATCATGCACAGGAAATAAGTGTCTTTCAAATGAATACTACTAATAAAGTAACAGCAAGAAGCACTTCCTGAATACCTGCACATACTACACATGGGGCTAGGACTCTACACACACCATTGACCCCAGCCATGCAAGGTCTCCAATTAGGTTGAGATAACTGAGGCCCAGAGCAGTTTAGTCACCTGCTAAACTGTCACAGGTCACAGGTAAGTGCAGTGATAGAATTCAAACTAAGTGTTTATGACCTCCCTCCACCTCTTCTCCAGTTCCCTTAGATCCTGGCCAGGGGGTGAATCTGTGCTCTTCTGTGCTCCAGAAAAAATGGCTGCTGGACAAACTCATCAACTGCTGTAGGAGGCATCTTTCCTGCTGTGTGTCTTAGAAAAGCACCCAAAAGTATCACAACTCTTTCCAAGGGAGAAAGGCCAGCTCCCTCTTTGACCTGAATAGCATGGAAACAATGCAGTCTCATCCAATGAGCTGCTCTGTCAGGAAGAGAAAAACCCTTTGGAGCTACCACACACCCAAACAGCATGGCACCCGAATGTAAATAATAAATATCCGATAGCTATGGGCCTCCTTTGGCTTACCGTCTCAGGAGGCTGGAACTGGATGATGCTTAGAGGCCACCCGGCACAACCCCAGCTTTTCAAAGATGAGAAAACAGACTGGTTAACGTATCTGCTAAGGAAGGTGAAGCACCCAGAACCCTGGTCTCAAACTCTGACTTGTGTTTTATATTCTCAATCATCCTGCCATCCCAGAGCCCAGGAGGGACCAGGATTCCTATAACACTCTCATCTCCTCTTGAGAAACTGGGCTTTTCCCACAGAAGGGCTGAAGAGAAAAAAGGTTATTTTCTGAGTTTTCTACTGCTAATCTGAAGGGCTCGCCCTACTGATCAGCACCTCAGCTGGGCCGTCCAGTCTGCTGGGGGTGGGGGGTGGGGTGGGGGGAAGAGATGAAAACCAAAAAGGGTCAATCACCTGGGCCTTTCTGGTACATAAACCATTCTGTGAATGCAATGGTACCAATTCTGGTGTCATTAATACACAATTCAACACATGTGGAGATCACCAAGAATCTGCCCTCTTAATAAACTGCTCCACGCAAAGCTACGGTTTGTCATTTTCATTTCATGAAAAGACTCACCATGGTGTACCTTTAAAAGCTAGTTTTGCCCATGCATTTAATTTATGATTCCATTTCCAGAGATGTGATTGCCTCACAACTTTTCAGAAACACATCTTCTGAATAAAACAAGGTCCTCTTCCCTGCCTCACAACGCCATCCTTGATCCAGACCTATTTTGGGTACCTGGCTCCTAGAAAAGGATGAAAGTCCTTGCTGCGGTGGAATTTTACTTCAGGTGGTGTGGGACTTGCTGAGGACATACAGCCCAGGAGGAGAGGCTGACCAGACACACGGTACCCAAGGCTGAGAGCCTTAGTGTGGATACAGGGTTTTAAACAGCTGTCATTTCATGGCAGGCAGGCACGCTGGTGATAAAAGAACAGCAAGGACAGACTTGACAGCCCAGATTTTTAGCAGCTTAACTAAACCCTAGAATGAGAAAAACAAAAACCCATCAACCACTCAGCCACCAAGTGAGACTGGGTGGCAGGAACACTTAGAGGGATCCCGACAATGCAAATTTCCTTCTCTTCACAGGAGCAAGTCTGTCTCTGACAAGACCATCGCGTTCACCCACCACAAATCTACACTTAGAACGACAGGCACAGGAAGATGAAATGCCCTGTTCCCAGACACCCGAAGAAGAAACAAATCAGGGAGGAACGCAGCTCCCAAGTCTTGAAATTTAATTACCAGAACGTTTATGGCCCTGGACTTCATTAAATTCAGGTTAGGAACTAGCCACACGATGTCCTTCTTGGGGCAGGTACTGGCTAGACTGAGCCAGCCCGCACCGCATCGTTCCAGGCAGGATGAGTCAGGCTGCTTGCAGAGGCCCCCAGATCGGGAAGTTTGTTGGGCCGCGCTCCAGGGAGCAGCACCACGGACCTGGACACACACACACACACACACACACACACACACACACACACACACACA
>NW_020838004.1:4124304-4197726 GCF_003676395.1 Aethalodelphis obliquidens | reverse complement strand
CACACACACACACACACACACACACACACACACACACACACACACACGGCACAGCTGACACTTTCCCCACCACCCCCAAAGCATACGCGCCAGGAAAAGGCCAGTTCTCACCGCGAAGGGAACGTACAGCTGGGGAAGTGTGTTCCCTGACCGTTTCTCTCCACTCCTCTGGCTGATTGGACCCGGGCGCCCCCCAGATTCCCGGTTCTCGGGCTGGATTTCGAGAAGAAAAAGCAAAAGGGGCAGACTTACCTAACTCCTCGGGGCTGTAGGGCGCGGATGAGGCTTCTTCCACAAACTCACTGTCTGGAGGAAGAAGAAAAGCAGAAAACAAAAATAGAATCGCAACCATTCAGGGCTAATGGATTAAGCATCAGTTACCGTCGTAGGTCTCTTAGAAAAGCGCGGGTTTCTCTCCCGCAGCGACCGGAATCCGTGAAACGGGGGCCACGCGGGGTCCCAGATGCCCCATCCACTAGGGGTAAGAAACTGTCAAAGAAACTTGGCAGGGGGGGCAGGTCCACCCAGGGACCAAGCGTCTTCCGGGCGCGGACAGGTGCGCGCCAACTTTCCGTGGGTGCGACCCCACGGATCGCCCGGCCGGGCGCGCAGGGCCGCGACCTCATCCTCTGCCCTCAGCCCGCGGGGAGCATCGCGGCGTCCGCTGGGTCTAGCGTCGACGCCTCGGCGCCCAGGAGCCCCAAAGTTTCCTGGTGGGTCCAGCAGACCCGAGAGCGCGCAGCAGCGGCGGCGAGCTCCCCGCGCCCACCCCCGCCGCCCGTTGCTAGGCGACCGCGGCCGTTAAGCTCGGCAGCGGCGAGCGCGCTGCCTCCCAATTCCCGGTTGGAGGGTGGCTTCCCCACCCCCACCCTCTTCGACCTTTCATTACAAATTAGAGCATAACCAGTTTTAAAACGATCCCTGCTTTTTTGTACTATGTCTGTACTACTCCGATGCTTGGGAAATCGTTTTTCTGTGCTTTTCATGGGGAGAGGCAGAATTTTCAGAGCTTGAATATTTCTTGCAGCAAGGAAGGAGGAGCTTTCAATACTCCCAACCATCTCCTTGTTTCTGAACCTGAATTCTAACTCCACTCCAAACAATATTTCCTCCTCTTAAGAGACTACGTGGTTCGAGCAAGGAAGGCAATATGTCTCCATTTCACAGGTAGGGAAACTGGGGCTCAGAGGTTAAGTTACTTATGGATGACTGCACAGAACTGTGATGGGTGTGTGTGTGTGTGTGTGGTGTGTCTGGGGAGAGCAGAGCGGTGCTCCTTCTATTGTCGAGAGGTTTCAAATACAGAATATAGGAACAGAAGTTAGGGTCCGAAAGTCCGAGTTGTAGGTCCTAAAGAAATTCACGTCAGATTGCGGGAATCTCCCTATTTGGGTCAGTGGCCTGAATAACCTATGCAGATGCATTATGTATTTTCCACCAGGACTGACTGACTGCTTGCCTGGGAGGGCCCTGGGCTATGGGGATGTGCTCTAGAGAGCTGCTGGGAGAAAGCCAGAGGAAGGAAAGAGCAAACATGGAAAATGGTTGTCTCTTCTCCATCCCTGTCCTTGGACACTGATAGTTGGAGAGTCAACAGTCTGGGCAATGTCCTGGGCAATGGCCTTGTATAGTCTCAGACTGATCAGATCACCAGCTGCAGCAGACTGAGGGCTCCCGGATCAGTGCCAAGGTCTTCTCATTCTGTAAACTCTCAGTCATCTCTGGGTTTTCCACTGTCAGTTTACAAATTACCCAAATTACCATGGAGGACAGAAAGAAGCCACTTTGGCCAGAGTGCTCATAGAGGAATGGCTGGGGACCAGGTTGAGACTGTCCTTCTTCCTCACCAAGGTATCCATTCTTCTTCTTCTTCTTTTTTTTTTTTGTTTTTTGTTTTGGCTGCACTGTGTGCAGCCTGCAGGGATTGAACCAGGGCCACAGCAGTGAAAGCCCAGAATCCTAACCACTAGGCCATCAGGGAACTCCCCAAAGTAACCATTCTTGAGCTGCCTAGCCTATCTCTCTATCTTCTTCTTGCCCCCCCCCCCCCACTCGTGACAATCTGAGCTCTCAAATCCGAGAAGTGAATGTGCTTGGGTGAATGTTTGCACGCATCAATCCATCCCCTCCCACCTCCTAGAAACCTCTATTTGCCCTCAGGAATTCACGGTTCATCACAATCCCCAATATCTTCAGCCTCTTCTCTGAATGTTTCTTTCAATTCCTTACTCTGATGGAAACCTGACTCTCCTTGAAAATAAGAGACCACATGGCCCAGCACCCCTACTCCCCGCAGCCATTGTGTTATTCTACCTAATTCCTTGAAGATATTGGCATCTGGATCCCTGTCACTTCCCCCAACACCATCCCCATGATAATTCTTATTTCCAATTCTACCTAATGGATTCTTCTCATACGCTGGTCTCTCAACTCTTCAACTTCCTCTCCCTTCCTGGATCTCCAGCTATCCCAGCTCCCTGCTCTCAGAGTGACACCAACTGTAGTCTCAACGCCAAGCATCCCACTCTCCAACCACCACCTCCTATCTTTACAGCTTATTCTTTCTGTTATCCTAACCCAATGTCTCCTTGACCCCCAACAGCTCCTATAATTTACTTATCCCATGATCTTTTCTCTGTTCCTCACTCTCCTCTTGACCTTCCTTCCTCTTTTAACCACCCTAGTCTCCAGGTTTATTATTATCATTTCTCTCTTACATACACCTTCAAATCCATCTCTCCCTCTCTACCCCTCTCTCTCTTTCTCCTTCTCCCCGCCCCCCATATTAAGTCCTTGGGAAAACCATAACCCTGATAGAATCTAATTCTTCATCTTCTGTCTGCCAGCACCCAGTGAAACATCATTGGAGAAACATACCATCATGCTGACTGGTCTTATTTTCAATTTGGAACCACTAACCTCAAGTGGATACTAGTGCAGCCCAGGACTGGCCTTGACATTGCCAAATTCCAACGGTCAGTTCTCGGTCCGAATAGGAGCTTTCGACCCCTGCATCCATAAGTGGGTGAGCTCAGATGGACTGTCTGCAGGACCAGTCTCCTCTATTTCCCCATCATTTCGGGAGGCAACTAGTCTTTGTATTCCAAGAGAGACAGTCTACAGAGGGCTTTGGGGTCAGCCAGACCTTGGTTCTAATACCAGCTCCACTATTAACTAATAGTTTAATATCTGCTAACCTTAGTTTTCTGTAAAAATGGAGATAATAATCGTATCTAACTCATAAGGTTGTGGTGAGAATGCAATAAACTACAGCATTTAGAGAGACTATCACATTGTGAAAATCAAGTAAATGTTAGTTATTATTAGATGGCATGCTCCTTTACAGCTGAGAAAAAATGGGCTCTTTTCTCTCCTTTAGCAATTTGAGTTACCGAAAGGAATCACTAACCACAGATTATGCTTCAAATTAAAGGCTGTGTACATTGCCCCATCTTTTAGTTTGCTTTCTAAGAGGTGCCTTGAAAGTTGGTTATGTGGAGTTGGGACCAGGCATTCCCACATAGGAAGAGCATTACTCATATTCTACCAGGTCATTAGGTTCTGGAGGCTGCCGAACTGTTCTAACTCACCATGGATTCCCCTTCAACTTGTTCCTATAAGTGGATGGCTCATAAGCCAAGATCTTTTCTTACAGCACTTTAGTTATTTAAATTTCCTAATCAACTGAAGGTTCATGAGAAAATATTTTTCTTGTTTCAATATCTGTTGTTGACAATTTTTCTAAACTATAGGATTCCAATTTTCTGTCTTAGGAAGCAGAGCAGAGCAAACAATAATGTTTCTTGTTAAGCAATCAATATTTACGGGGAATAGACCATGCTTCCAGGATGGTGCCAGGCAATGCAGATACAAAAGTGCTCGGAACAGGTTCCTGCCCTCATGTTGTTCACCTTCTAATAGGTTCAGGCAATGAACCTCAGGCAATGTCCAAAGTGCTTACCCACACTTGACTTTTATAGCCCTCTTATAAAGAAATGATTCTGCTGGAGGGTCACCGAGTTATAAAGGACAGTGCACAATCTTATAGGTTGAAATAGTGCTGTCAGATTATTAGGGGAGAAATCACAGGGATGTTACTAGATCTCTCAAAGCCTCAGTTTCCTGATAATAATACTTATCTCATTGTATTGTCAGGAGAAGCCAAACAGGAAAAATGTGAGACAGACCAAGCACGGTGCCTTTCTCTCCCACATAGAAGGCTTAGGCATGCGGAGTCCCCTCATTTTTTTTTTTAATAAATTCATTTATTTTATTTATTTATTTTTGGCTGCATTGGGTCTTCGTTGCTGCGCGCAGGACTTCTCTAGTTGCGGCGAGTGGGGGCTACTCTTCGTTGCAGTGCACAGGCTTCTCATTGCGGTGGCTTCTCTATTTGCGGAGCGTGGGCTCTAGGCACGTGGGCTTCAGTAGTTGCAGCACGTGGGCTCAGTAGTTGTGGCTTGTGGGCTCTAGAGCACAGGCTCAGTAGTTGTGGCGCACAGGCTTAGTTGCTCCGCGGCATGTGGGATCTTCCCAGACCAGGGCTCGGACCCGTGTCCCCTGCATGGGTAGGCGGATTCTTAACCACTGCGCCACCAGTGGAGTCCCCTCTTTTGACTGTCCTTGGAGGAGAATGGGCTTCCTGCTGCCGTGACCACTGAAGACAGGGAAGGAGTCTGATCCTACTTCTAGGGCAGCATTTATTAGAAGGTGGGACAGGTGGGGAGAAAGCAGCAAGAAGGAAGCGTTTCTGGGGCTCAGGTTTTCCATAGAAACAGAGTACGCAGGGGGCTGATGTCTGATATCCACTCTAGCTGTTACCCACTACATCGTGAGTTGAACAGACTTTGGGGAGCTAGACTGGGAACCCAGCCCCTAGCTTTAATATTTCTTTATATATATAAAGTTAATAATATATTATTCATCAATATTAATAATCTTATATAATATTATATATAATTCTAAATGTTTTAAATTAATTTTTATTATATAAGCAAATAATATATATTCAAGGTGAAGGAAAAAACATTTAATACCCATGGGTATAAACTGAAAAATGGAAGTCCTCTCTCCTGTCCTATCACAGTCTCCATCCCCAAACTGAAGCACTGTCCACACCTTCCTGTGTTCCCTGGTAAAGATTATTTTTTAGGCATATTCAAACATGTTTATGAACTGTTGAAACAAGCTGGATATCATATTATGGCTTCTAAATGAAAGATAATATATTTCTAAATGAGATTTTGGTCCAACCCCAGTCATAAACTAAGGTGTGACTGTTTTCTGGTTAGTAGGGCAAGAAAGTTTATAAAAAATCATAGGAAAAAAGTTTTATCAACTATTACAAAACAGTAAAATCCTGAACAAAATTTAGGCATTTAAAGAGTTATACTTCAGCTATCTGGAAAACTCACTTAATCATAACCCTCATTCCTCTGTAAATGAAGTATGCTCACATAGCCACGTTGAACATAACTCTAGGATCAAAGGAATTCTTAGATCCATTTCTAGAGCTAAAAGCACACTCCAAATGCTTTTCAAGTGGCTAGCAGAGGGGTTTCTAGCAAAATAGCCATCGCTAATATCCTGCTTAGTGTGCAGGACGGAAGCTATGGACCAGGACCATGCCCCACAGGAGTCTGGGCGTGCCATCAGCCCCTGGCTGGCCTCTGCTGCAACGGTGGCAGGGCCTACCTCGACTGCAGGTTCTGCTTGGAGGAAAGGCCACGGAGAGGGCAGGCTTATATGGGCTGCTTTGACCCTGGAGGCCCCCAGGGGCTACAGCCCCTTGGTCAGTGGAGAAAAGGAGGAGATGGGGTCTCAAACAGATGTGGCTTCTTCCCCCAAGAGATGGGTGAGGGCTAAATGCCACATGGGGAGAAGTTTTTTTTTCAGCCAAGGGATGTTATCAATTCCTTTACAAGAAGAAGCTGCACGGATGCCATAACAACAAGTTAGAATGGTAGCCAGAGGCCACTCGGATCTGTGCACAGCCTTCCCAACACCTACCCCGGGAGGTCACCAATCTCAAGCATGAAAGACAGGAAGAAGCGAGCTAAGCCTTACCTCTGCCTCCCTCTCTACCCTGGCATCGCCCTTTGCTCACCTGCTCTGCAGGTAGTCTTCCGTCTCCTGGACGCCCTCTGCTAGTTACCAGCAGAACAGGGTGGAGAAGCAATGCTTGCCCCCCCCCTCCCCTCCTCACCCTGGGGAGCATGGGCAGGACAGATTTAGGAGGGAAGAGTGGGTCTGTGTCTGCTCTAAGAAAGGCATGACTCTCTCCTGTTATCCTGTCCCTTATCTGCATCCTCTCAGGACGAGCCAACAGAGGACAGCAGGAAAATATATGCACCCACCCATACAGTTTCATCAAAGAGAATTTTGCATTTACTGGTCTCAGCATTAGCTCCAGGGCTGAATTGGCCCAAAGGACATCTCATCTTCTCCTAGGGTTTAATATTCTTTTATTTTAGTACAACCCCACTTTTTATATAATCCTTGATGAAAGGGAGAAAGAAAATATAGTTGCTTTGTTTCCCTTAAATGAAAATCAAGTCTCAGATAACTGCTCTAAGTGTTTGATAACATCCAGAAAAAAGAAATGGGCTCTATAGGAAGAATAGTTCACTATATCTCACCTGCAAAAAAAATCATTACTTTTAGCAGAAACAATACAAGCCCAGAGATGATATGATATTAAGTCTGACAGGAAGCCAAGGATTCATTTTGGTAAAAATGTTAAGTATAGTCTCTGAAAAATTCAAATACCATGAAGTAGATTCTACTAATAAAAGCAAGACATTTTATGAAATATATAAACAACTTGGATCTCTCCAGACCCCTGCGACCAGGATTTCTTTTACCAACTATGGAATAGAGATGAAGATTTAAAAGATGCCCCACTCAACATCATATCAAAGGAAATAAACTCTGGCTGAGCCAAGAAGCAACTAGAAGGTGTATGTGGCCATGAATCAGCATAAACCATTCCAAAAATACACAAAGAAAAAGGTCCCTGCAGAGGAAAATCATACATTTCCAGCTCACACTCAGTTGGATCTACTGAGTGAAATCAGACAAAATACCCTGTGTTAAGATTAAGGGTAAAAACATTTGCTGCCATTGAAATCTATGACTACATCATTACAAGGGACATCCATAGGATGGATCTGAGTTTCTGCTGAGATGCAGAGACCATCCTGATCTCCCATTTTCCACCCCAGTATCCTGGACAGAGGCCTGAGAGGGAATCGCTTCTTTCAGACGCTGCAAATAGAGTCTACCTGGTGCACAAGAGTCTCTCTTTTTCCACATTAAAATGGTTTTTCCAAGAAGCTATGGCCTTAGCAGTCAGCCTACCGTCGGTGCCGGCAGGAGAATCAGAGGCCTGAGTTCTGGCCTTAGTTTTGCCACTAATCTTTGACAAGTCTCCAAACCTGCCTAGCCTGTATCTCCTCTGTAAAAAGAAATGACCTTTATGAAACTTGTTAAAACGAATGCTAATAGGAGACCGTGGATACCAGATTCTGTTGTATTAATCTTTTTACCACCCTGTATGCAAGAGTAATAGACACAAAGCTCAACTTTACCCCAATATAAAATTTAAAGAAAAAAAGAAATAGACACAAAGGATCAAGCTTCATGGAAAGGTGGAGATGCCCTTTGAAGCTGATGGAGAAGTGAAATGGACAGAGCAGAGCTCTGGGGAATGAAGGCCTGAGTGTGAATGTGAGCTCTGCTGGTGTTTGCTATATGAGTCTTATGGTGCCTTAGTTATCATGCCTTCCCAAGCTCAGTTTCCTCATCTGAAAAATGGGGATAATAATACCTACTTGAAGAGATTTCAATGAGGATTTGAATAAAATGAAATAATGCCCACAGCAGTGCTTGGCACCCAGACCACACTCAGAAAAATTTCCTTCCTTCCTTCCTGACATGTTAAAACTCTCCCTGACCTTGAGAGGGACCAGGAGGGAAATCCGCTCCTTCCTGTTTTTATAACCAGGATGGGAACAGCAGCGCTGAATTTCTAGACACACCTGGCCCCTACTGCCAGGTTAATGTTTCCCACACTTCCTTACTCTTCCCTAATGAGGAGCTTAAGCAGGCTGGGTGCCCTGGGAAGAGTGAATGGCAGCAGGATACCCAAACAGCTGAGCGAGCACATCTATAACATGAAGAAGTGTTTTATAGATTCACTGAGAAGGGCTATGGAGGCCTCCCCTCCTGCACAAATCCCCACACGTGTGATGTGGCAGCTGGCAAATCAAAGGAGCGGCCAAAGGAGCTTACACTGCGCCAATCAGAACCAGGGCTCTGGCCCCCTTTTGCTTTGTGTGTCAGGCACTGCATATGATTTCATTTGGAAAATGTGTTCCAAGCCTTTAAAATAAGTTTGCATAACCACCGGCCCACGTCCTTGAGGGTATTTTAAGAGTGTAGGAAGCGGGAGTGGCAGAGGGACTTTCCTGCAGAAATTCTGTATCACCCTCAGACATCCTGGGTTCTCCCCAGCCAGCTTCCTGGAGGCTGACCCACCCTCATGGCAGCCCGAGATGCTCTGAGGATACCGCAAAGGCAGATGTTGCGTGGATCTGGCCCTGTCTCAAGGCCCATGACTCACCAGGATGACTGAGCCTCCCTAGTAGATAATGCAGTTCTCGGAGGATTCCAGAAAGCCAAGAAAAACACCTCAAGGCCTGGACACTTCCAGGACTTTCCCTGGTACCTCACTAGAAATGTAAACCCCATTAGCCCACGGTGGGCCTCAGAGATGGAGCAGATGGGACCGGCCAGTGTTGGGAAACAGGGGATGTGGGGTAGGGGATGGAGGAAAGATGCTCTGAAGCAGGTGGGTCAAGGCCTTGGCAATGCGTTAGCTGAGGCGGCCGTCAGAGGGTCTTGGATGAAAATCCACACTTTGTGACAGAACTGCTGATGTTTTGGCCCAGCTCAGAGCTAGTGCTCTTTCCTACCGTGACAATTAAGTAAGCAATAAAAAATCTGTAACTGGGCCACCAGAGCCTTTAACTGAGAAGGCAGAGTAGCGAGGGTTGGAGGCTGAGTTGTGGAGCAATAGCTTGGCGCAGCTTGGCGTTAGGCAGGCCTCGGTTCAAATCCCCACTCTGCCAGTGACCTTGAGAAAGTTTCTCAGTCTCTTCAGGCTCGGGTGTTTTCATTCATAAAAGGAGAATAAGGTTGTTGTGAGAATGAATGGCGACAGTCTATATCTATACAAAAAAGGTCCTTTGGGATTGACGTATACCCACTACTATATTTACAAGAGATAACCAACAAGGTCCTAACGTATAGCACAGGGAGCTCTGCTTAATATTCTGTAATAACCTAAATAGGAAAAGAATTTCAGAAAGAAGGGATATATGTTCATGTATAACTGAATCACTTTGCTGTACCCTGAAACTAACACAACACTGTAAATCAACTATAGTCCAATATAAAATAAAACATTTTTTTAAGAAGACTATCTTTCAAAAATAAAGGTGAAAAATGTTACCATACATACTTAGGTAGAATTCATAGTTTTACCATTATTTTTTTAAAAACAAAAAATAAAAATTAAATAGACATTTTAACAAAAAATAAATTTTAAAAACTAGGGGGAAAAGGGCATAGCATCATGTCTGGTGTAACGTATCTACCTAATAAATGATTACAAATATGCTTCTGTAATTCGTCCAATTCTGACTTAGGTCTGGCGCAGCAGAGCTCTCACTTTGTTTCTAGTGCGAGTTTTCTCATCTCATTTCAACATTTCACCATGTTTCCATTTTGCCACCCTGCCTAGTCCTCTTAGGACCTACATCCTTTCCCCGAACCGCAGCCTAGGCCTCTGAGAACCACCCTAATCCAGCTGCTCACAAGGACTTTCACATTTTAGCCACATTGATTCACTGTGACAGTGCTTCACCCACATATGGCAATACAACCATACTCTGTCTTGGACACCTCCATCATCACATACTGATTGTCTGAACTGGGGCCAGATATCATGGTATCTGTTGCCCATCTGCCCCAGAAGCTCATCACTTACCCAAGAGTAGTGCTTCCCTATGAGGTAGATCCAGACACAGGTCTGGTTCCCCTTCCTATGAGCCAGCCATACCTCCAAAGATTGTAGATACATGATGTGGTGAACTCAAGGAGGTGTGTGATAATGCTTGGAGCTGGTCACAGTAGAATTTGTAGCCCCACCCCTTTGTCACAGTGATCCCTAGGGCTTCTTTCTGCTCTAAAATTGTGTGAAGGACGATTCTATTGCCTAGGTTACAAAAGCACCAGCGGACAAACCACACCTACTTAATTCTCTCCTCTCTCATCCAGCTTTGGTTAACAAGCTCTGGGGGGAGAGGGGTAACTGAATGAAATGCTCCAGGTATGCTGAAAGTAAGGTGAAGTGATGTAGTGGTGCCAGAAGAAGTTATGCAACCAGTTGGGTTGCCACAGTCAAAAAAGATTCTCAAGGAAAGCAGAAATATGTAGAGGATATGTTCCTAGCCATCATTCATTCATCCATCCATTCATTCATCAAGCCAGCCGGCCAGCCGGCCAGCCACCAAATATGCATCAAGTATTTGCCAGACTACTTGTGAAAGGGATGCAAAGGTGAATAAAACAAGATGTCTGCCCCCAAGAAGCTCACACATTGTCTAGGATAATGACAATACAGTGTGGCAACTCTGTGACACAGGAATCTGCAAGTTCCGTGGCAGCACTGAGGATGGACCGCTCATTCAGATCAGGGTGGGGGTGGGTAGGTGGCAGCAGCAGGAAGAGATCCCAGAATAGATGACTTAAGCTGGAACTTCAAAGATGAGCAGGAGCTGGCCAAGTAGAAGGCACATAGTAATGACGGCCTCCGCAGAGGCGCACAGGTGTGTGAGAGCATGATGTATTCAAGGATCCAGGGGGAGGTCGACACAGTGATGAGAAAGGGGGTTGCTTTTAGTGAGAAGCAGCAGGAGATGAGTCTAGAGAGGCAGGCAGGGGTCAGATCAGGAAAGGAAGGCTGCATGTTGAGCTGAGGAAGTTCAACTTTATTCCATGGGCTGGGCTGTGAGGAGACACTGGCTTAAGGACCTCTAAAAGTGACTAGGGTGGCAATGCGACAGGGCACAGGAGTGAACAGCTATTGGTTTTTGTCTGGGCCTCATCCAAGTGTCCTCTCTTAGAGTATCAAGCTTCCCTTCGGGGAATCTCCCATTGTGTGCAGTTGTCTTGGTTGGAAGATGTACCCTGATGCAGTGCAGAAGTTCGGTAAATGTTTATTGCTGTATAAGTTACCCCATTTTAGAGATGGGACACAGTAGAGAGTGTAGTCTGGTGATCTCCGTGTCTATCTTACTCTTTTTTTTTGTATTCCCAGTGCTTGACACATAGTAGGTGCTCAATAGTTATTGAGTGAATGAATAAACAACAACAAATGGGAGGCATACCCTCTCTAAAAACATCATGTGAATGCGTTAACTTTAGTGGCCTTTGCTCTCCCATCCATAGAATGACTCCTACTGCCCAAGTGGATCTCCATTAGATCTGGGGGATGGGGGATGGGGCAGACTCTTAGACCTGAAAGGGGACCACTGCTCTGTGTCAGGGTTGTGACTCTTACACTTGGATGCCCCACGCCAGGACAGTAAACAACATCCCCATCAATTAATGCTGAGTTGCATTAATCAGATGCTAGGACACAGAACCAGAAGGAAGGTGAACTGACCTAGACTGTTTATACCAGTTGCATTATCTTCAACTTTAATCTTTGCAGGGCTGTGGAGAGGAGAGAAGAGGGGAGGAGGGGGGAGATGGGCAAGAAAATAGTGCCTGACACATGTTAGGGGTTCAAAGATATGTGACTAACTTCCCACCTAGCTAGGGTAAGGTCTCAGTCAATGAAAGCTTACATTACTCAGTGCTGCTTATCACGACCCTACAAGTAGGCATTCTCACTCGCATGTTAGAGCTGAGGAAACGATCGATTTTCTTAAGGCCACATAGCTTGTAAGAAGGAAATTCCACATCTGAACCCAGGTCTGTCTGACACCAAAGTCCATGCCCTCTCCCCTCCACCCGACTGCTTCTGTGAAAAGGCAAACAGCACTGGGCACGTACAGAGCACAGCTGGGTTGACACAATGGGTGCAGGAGTTGAAGAGGACCGCGTGTATCAGGGACAGCAAAAGCAGCCATACCCCCTCTGGCGTTGGCAAAATGATGAATTCCAGCATGAGACAGCCAGGTTCCTTCCTCCAAAGGCCATGTTTCACTGAGGTCCATGCTTGCAGCAAGTCTCTTGTATGTGCAGCTCTCTGATCAAAGGGAATCTCCTGAAATAAATAATGAGCATGAAAAAATGGAGATAAATGACTACTGATGCTCTCCTGGAAAGGGGACACTTTCTTGAAGGAAAGTGGTTAGTTTCTAGTTTATTATGTTTCTTTAGCATGCAAAGACTGTTTTCAATATTTGGGCATTCCAAGACATGGAAACAACTGAAATGTCCATTGATGGGTGAATGGATAAAGAAGATGTGGTACACGTATATACAATGGAAGACTACTCAGCCATAAAAAAAGAATGAAATAATGCCATTTGTAGCAACAGGGATGCAATTAGAGATTATCATACTAAGTGAAGTAAGTCAGAAAGAGAAAGACAGATACCATATGATATCACATATATCTGGAATCTAAAAAATGACACAAATGAACGTATCTACAAAGCAGAAACAGACTCACAGACATAGAGAACAGAGCTGTGGTTGCCCGGGGTGTGGGGATGGACTGGGAGTTTGGGGTTAGTCGATGCAAACTATTACATATAGAATATAAAATAGATAAGCAACAAGGTCCTACAGTATAGCACAGGGAACTATATTCAATCTCCTGGGATAAACCATAATAGAAAATAGTATTTTAAAATGTATATATATGTATAACTGAGTCATTTTGCTGTATAGCAGAAATTAACACAACATTGTAAATCAACTATACTTCAATAAAAAATAAAAGATTCAGGTATGGTCTGAGTGTGAGATCTTCCGACAAGGCTGGCTATTCAGGTCTACACACCGTGACACCCCTCTTCATTCAGTTAACAAATGTTTATGGAGCAACTATTGCAGGCCAGGCTTTGAGCAAGGAACTTACTGTGTATAGTTCTGCATGCTTTATAGAATCCTAGAATTTCAGGGTAGGGTATCAATTTCATAAAAAAATAAATAGCTATATATTTCTATATAGGCCTAAAACACAGACTGGAAAAATTGAACTAAAATTTTGAGGTAGTTCCCATTGTATTGGAAATATGAATTATTTTTATTTTCTTGACAACTTTCTGCATTTTCCATAATAAATATGCATTACTTCTATAATCTGAAAAAAGTATATAATACATTTTAAGGAAAATCCCAGGGCTGAGAAGGACCATGAAGACCAATTTTCCACTTCCTCTTGAAAACCATGATAGAAAGTCCATGTCAGGAGGGTTCTCGTTTTTCCATAAAAAGGACGCCTCACTGGCTGCCTCCAAGAAGTCCAGCCTGGGAATCTCTACCTGTAAACCGTATCTGGGAAGATTACAACTCATGGCCAAACTTCTGCCTACATTACAAAGAGACTTCATAACCCTTCATAATGCATAACAGGTCCTCCAAAGGACGTGGCTGAATAACTGAACATGATTGATTGACCTAATCTGTGAATGCAGCCAGAGGGACATCCAGCAGGGGAGAAATCCTATCAGCCTAATTATGATGGGCATCCAGTTATCAATGGTTGTAATCAGAGCAGCTGGCTTGATATCGTCTCAAGAATGCTGTTCGCTCTGCATGTTCCTGCACTGCCCGTCCAACTGTAGACAAGGCAGTGTACTGCACTTTATTGGGTCCCGGCTCACTAGGGATTTGTGTTCAAGGCAAGCACCCAAAACTTTTAGAGGGGAATTCTAGACCAGAATGGGTATAGCACAATGCCATAGGGAAAACACTGGACTTAACAATAAATCCAGATTTCAGCCCTGACTCTTGCACTAACTGGGTGACTTAGGGCAAACACATTTATGCTCTCAGGGCTTAATTTCCTCAACTTCAAATGAAGGAATTAGGACTAGATGATGTCAAAGATCTGTACAGTCTTCCAGGACTTACAGTCTATAATAATATGTTTCTACGTACAAAGATGACCTATCCAACCACATTAGTAGGCCAAGAGAGCTGTGTTATTTGTCCATTAGCAAATTGAGACATCAGCCTCAGCATGGGAGAGGTGGCTGATTGAGGCTAGAGGTAGTCTGCATTTGGAATAAGACATGTTCTCTGTGCAGAACTAAAAACATGTCTGGAATAGAAATCCAAACCTGGGCCATGATCTTACTGCTATCATCATTTAATCAAATGAACTAAATAGTCAACATCTTATATCTTTACCAATTATGAAATAATAACAATAATACTACATCCTTAAAAAGCAACATTTATTTACCATACACTGGTCACTCAAAACCATTTTATTAATCCTTGCAGTACTCTTGAGAAGTGAGTTGGAGATTCTAGTAACTTTGTTTGACAAAAATAGAGCTTTACTGCTACAGTAATCAAGACAATATGGTACTGGCACAAAAACAGAAATATAGATCAATGGAACAGGATAGAAAGCCCAGAGATAAACCCATGTACCTATGGTCACCTGATCTATGACAAAGGAGGCAAGGATATACAATGGAGGAAAAGACAGTCTCTTCAATAAGTGGTGCTGGGAAAACTGGACAGCTACATGTAAAAGAATGAAATTAGAACACTCCCTAACACCATACACAGAAATAAACTCAAAATGGATTAGAGACCTAAATGTAAGACTGGACACTATAAAACTCTTAGAGGAAAACATAGGAAGAACACTCTTTGACATAAGTCACAGCAAGATCTTTTTTGACCCACCTCCTAGAGTAATGGAAATAAAAACAAAAATAAACAAATGGGACCTAATGAAACTTCAAAGCTTTTGCAAACAAAGGAAACCACAAACAAGATGAAAAGCCAACCCTCAGAATGGGAGGAATTATTTGCAAATGAATCAATGGACAAAGGATTAATCTCCAAAATATATAAACAGTTCATGCAGCTCAATATTAAAAAAACAAACAACCCAATCCAAAAATGGACAGAAGACCTAAATAGACATTTCTCCAAAGAAGACATTCAGATGGCCAAGAGACACATGAAAAGCTGCTCCACATCACTAATTATTAGAGAAACGCAAATCAAAATTACAATGAGGTATCACCTCACACCAGTCAGAATGGCCATCATCAGAAAATCTATAAACAACAAATGCTGGAGAGGGTGTGGAGAAAAGGGAACCCTCTTGCACTGTTGGTGGGAATGTAATTCAGCCACTACGGAGAACAGTATGGAGGTTCCTTAAAAAACTAAAAATAGAATTACCATATGACCCAGCAATCCCACTACTGGGCATATACCCAGAGAAAACCATAATTCAAAACCACATATGCACACCAGTGTTCATTGCAGCACTATTTACAATAGCCAGGTCATGGAAGCAACCTAAAAGCCCATCGACAGACGAATGGATAAAGAAGATGTGGTACATATATACAATGGAGTATTACTCAGCCATAAAAAGCAATGAAATTGGGTCTTTTGTAGAGACGTGGATGGACCTAGAGACTGTCATACAAGAGTGAAGTAAGAAAGAGAAAAACAAATCGTATATTAACGCATATATGTGGAATCTAGAAAAATGGTACAGATGAACCAGTTTGCAAGGCAGAAATAGAGACACAGATGTAGAGAACAAGCGTATGGACACCAAGAGGGGAAAGGGGGTGGGGTGGGATGAACTGGGAGATTGAGGTTGACATAAATATGCTAATGTGTATAAAATAGATAACTAATAAAAATCTGCTGTATAAAAAATAAGTAAATTAAACTAATTTTTTAAAAAAATAGAGCTTTACTTAATCATTGGAGAAGAGAGTAGTTTTCAAAGTAGATTCTCCATCCCACTTGGCCCAGTGGTCTTGACACTCACTGGCCCCCAGGAAACAGATTCACAACGTGATATCTTCTAGATGTGTGAGGTTAGGCCCTCACACCCATACATTTTATTTTATTAAGCTGAACTACATAGATTCATGTTGAGTGTTTTATTGACTTCTACTCAAAAACCCTGCTGGTTTCTCTGATGCTTGAATTTCACACCTCGGCTTTGGAAAGTCAAGCACAAAATGTGAAATGAATTGCATCAAACACAAGTATTTCAAGGAAGACTGATCAATCACATCTGTTACTGAAACTCTAACATCATCACATCAGTCACAAGAAGCCCCAGAGTGGCTCATGAAACTCTGGAGGCTAGAAAATATTTTCCAGACTTCTGGCCATATAAAACAACTTATTCAGAGTTTTCTATAAAATTTTAACCTCTATCCAAGTCAAAATTCTATCAAAGACTAAGTCCATGAAAAAGAAAATAAAAGGCAAAAAGAAAATTATGCAGCCATAGGAATAAGAAGTGAGGAAATAGTTTTGTCTAAAATAGCACATGGCAGCTCAAACAATAATATATACAATAAGGTGGGGTTGATGGAATGAGTGGGAAAGTCTACTGAAAACTTAACAGTTGTAACTCTGACTTTGAGAAGCATTTTTTCAAAGAGTTATTTATAGTCCATGTTCATTGATGTATTATTCACGATAGCCAAGATATGGAAACAACCTAAGTGTCTTGTCACTGGATGAATAGATAAAGATGTGGAATATATATATACAATGGAATATTATTCAGCCATGAGAAAGAAAGATATCCTGCCATTTACAACAACATGGATGAACCTGGAGGGCATTATGCTAAGTGAAATAAGCCAGACAGGAAAAGACAAATACTGCATGGTATCATGTACATGTGAAATCTAAAAAGAAAAGAAAAGTGGAACTAATAGAAATAGAGAGTAGAAAAGTGGTTGCCAAGGGGAAAGGTTAGTATAAGGGTAGAAACATTCAACTCTAAGATGAACAAGGTCTGAAGATCTAATGTATAACACAGTGACCAGAGTTGATATCACTGTGCTGTATAATAGAAACTTTTTAAAAGAGTGTAATTTAAATGTTCTCACCAAAAGAAAAAAAAGATAAATATGTGAGATGATGGATGTATTAACTAGATGGGAGAATCATTTCACAATGTATATGTATATCAAATCATCATGATGTACACTTTAAATACCTGACAATGTTATTTGTCAATTACACCTCAATAAAACTGAAAAAAAAAAATAGCAAAAAAAAAAAAGTGGAGTGGGGAGAGAGAGAAAGAGAAGAACTAAGGCACCTGCAGAGTGGGACACTGGGATCTATGGAATACTGGCAAAATATGAACACATAATTGATATTTAACAAGTACTGGTTGATTGAATGAATGAATAAATGATAATGGCCAGTGTGGGTAAGGACCCTAGTCAGCTATTACATCCCATTAAGCTCCCAAAGGAGACCTGTCTACCCTAAGAGAGAGTATGAGGCCAGATGGACCTTTGGACTTAAGGAGTTTAGCCTTTGGTCTCCCCGACCACCAGAACTCTTTTGGGATCCACCTCTAGAGCTGCCTAAGCCAGAAACTGTTTATCTTTTTTTTTTTTTCTGGGCGTGCCACGCAGCTTGTGGGATCTTAGTTCCCCAACCAGGGATTGAATTTGGGCCCTAGCAGTGAAATCACCGAGTTCCAGCCACTGGACTGCCAGGGAATTCCCTGGTCATCCTTGATTAACTGATTACATCTCACATCAAATCAATCACCAAGCTTTGTCCAGTTTAACTTTCAAATGTCTCAAGGATGCAACTCCCCTCTGCTTTCATTGTCTCATCCTTAGCTCAGCCACCATCCCTTCACACTGAGACACAGCAATGACTTCAGTGGGTCCTGGTCTTTCTTACTTCCAACCCTTTCTCCACACTTTGTTGTAATATTTTTAAAACACAAATTTGATCATGTCACTCCTTGATCAAAATACTCCAATGGTTCATTATTCCCAGGAGAAAGTCTGGACCACTTAACATGGCATAGAAGGCCCAACTATTGCAAAGTATTTGCAGTCCCTGAATTAGCTCCCCTCTTGGTCTTTTGGATATTCAGCCATTTCCAGAGCTGGAGCAAGAGTGTTCTTCCTGCCTCACCTTGCAAAATACAACTTATCCTTCACATCTCAGATCCGGTTACATGTCCCCCTAGACTGTCCTGTTCTTGCTTCATTACAGCATGTATCACCCTGCACTGTAATTATCTGTTAATATGCCTGTAGAGTATAGTTTGTAGTATACGTATGTAAGAGCAGAGATTCTATTTATTCGTACCCCTAGCATTGGTATAGGGGCTTCTCAAGGTAAGCAAGCACCCAATATGTGTTTGTCGAATGAATGAATATAGTACTGAATGGCACAAGCATCCCTCAGTTTAACATGTCCCTTTGGAAAGTATTCTCTTTGCAACCTCACCCCCCTCCTCTGCTCCTTTGGCAATTTCTCCACCTAAAACCCTATCTGCCTCTGTTTCCTGGCCTTATTCTGACCTTCTCATCCGGTCTAACTGGCTGAGATTATCCCATTTATGCTCCCACTTCAGTGTGCATACTGGCTCCTCTGCCCAGCATGCCCCTGAAGCCCCTGCCCATCATATACCTGCCTCCCTCCCCAAGACTGGGATGCAACTACACTTCTGATTATCCACAGGAGATACCTGCCCACCTAATGCAGCCAAGTCATACCTAGACCTCTAAACAATAACCTCCATGGTCATTTCTGGAGTGGGAGTGGGGGGGCTTAATCTGGAAATACAATTCAGAAAAACCCTATCCATACTTTGATTCTGCCTTAACTGCCATAATACAGCTCCATTAGTAGAGAAGAGATGAATTAACTAGAAGTGCCATGCTTAGGGAATCGGATGGCATATTCCATCATCCAGGCACTCAAGCAGCCATAGGTTCTAAAGAATAAGAACACCCTCATAGCAAGCAGATCCACTTGCTGATATCTTATAGTATAAATCAAGATATGCATGAAAGTATGTATAGATATAAATATATTAAATGAATTCATTCATTCATTTGGTAAATATTTACTTGGTGTCTCCTACGTACAAATCACTGTGCTAAGTGCTTGGGATAGAAAAGGATAAATACAGCCCTTCCTTCAAAGAGTTTTCAACCTTGTAGGGGAGACAAATATATGGACATATTATTACAGAACAATGTACTAAGTGCAAGCTTAGAGGCATGCACAAAGTAAACCAAAGATCTGTAAATAATAGAATCTGGAAATTAGATGGGATCTTAGGACCTTTAGTCTAACCCTTGCCTTATGCATGACTCTCCAGTATATGTCTATGCAGTCTGTACTTCAATACCCAGTGAGAAGGACCTCACTTTCTCCCCAGGCAGCCCACTGTATTTGTGAACTCTTAGGTCAAGCAATTCATTTTAAAATTTTCGACAAAATATTGATATTCACCAACAACCCTCAGTGCTGCTGAGCCATTCTAGAGCCTCCTGCCCCTTGTTCTGTTCTTCAAAGGCTGCTTGAAGGTGAGATACTCTTCCAGGAATATCAAGATTTTACCCCAGTTTTAATACTCTCCAAGCAGATCTGGACCTTATTCTTCAGTGAGTCAGGAATCAGAAGGAACATTCCATCTTGGTTATGAGTAGGGGGTATAAATCTATCTGGTCACAGAAACAAACCAAATGACTAAATTGAAGCACAAGAAGGAAGAGGTCACAAGATGGGATCTTCCTTCTCAACTAGGAATTTCTAGCTAAGATCTCTATTATCTAGGATCTAGGTGTCTTAGTCAAGATGGGGTGCTATGACAAAGTACCACAGACTGTGTGGCTTATAAACAACAGAAATGTATTTCTCACAGTTCTTGAGGCTGGAAGTCTGGGATTAAGGTACCAGCATGGTCAGGTTCTGGAGGGACTCTCTTCCATTTCAGACTACTGACTTATTGTATCCTCACATGGCAGAAGGAGAGCTAGAGAGCTCTCTGTGGGGGTCCCTCTTAAAAGGGTGCTAATCCCATGCATGAGAGCTCCACCCTTATGATCTAAGTTCTTGCCAAAGGCTCCACTTCCTAAGACAATCACATTGGGAGTTAGGACTTCAACATACGGATTTTAAGGGAACACAAACTTTCAGTCCTTTGCACTAAGTCTAGCCTGGTATCAGCTACCAGAAAAAAGCAATCATCGGAAACCTTGTGGACCAGAGTATGATAGAGAGCACTCTCCTCTTGGGCTGCCCCAAGGGTTTGGCTCTGATGAGTTTCAACTTCTAAACTTAGAAGGATATTTTCCTTTCAGCTCCAAATAAACCACATATATTAGAGTATACATCTGGGCTCTTAATATTTCAAGTGATAAAATTCAACGGCACTTAAAATACAAGACTTTTAAGCTTGTATGGAAGAAAAGAGAGAGTAGAACACTGTAAATATCCACTGTGAAAGATTACATCTCTTTATGTGGATAAAAAGACATGAAATGCTAGAGGCACAGAGTCTTCCTCTGTCTGAAATGGCTGTTTAGAGAGTTGACATGATTCCCCTGGGCTTTGTAGTTGTTTCCACATATTCTTATCAACTTTGTAGAATTGGAAAGTTTGAGTAACTTAAAAACCAGTCTTTCAGATTGGCTTATCCAACTGGGCAGAGTATTTGTGAAGTTCCTGTGGAATTTATTGATGTTAATATTTTAAGTACTCCAATAAATAATCTATGCTACTACTCTCTAAGGAGCTGTGGCAACAAGCATATTTTTAGGAAACTTAATGAAGTTATAAGATGATGAGATCCTTTGCAGAACTCTCAGTGACTCAGGCTTTTCATCTCTAAAGTCAGTCCATTGAGACCAAGTTCAGAAGTTCCCTCCACCATGAAACTTTCCCAAGCAGAGTTATTTCCTTCTCCCTTTGCACTTCTCAGAACTTTTTATAGTCCATTAAGACCACACTTTTCCACTGGATGATAATACTCTCTTTACAAGATGATTGTCATCCTCTTTAGAAGGTAGTCTTCTTAGGATAAAATCATATCTTATCCACCCTTTCGTGCCCACTGTTAGCACAATGGCTGGCCAGACGTGGGCTCAGGCAATGCTTGCTAAATGAATGAAACTGACACACCTACAGCTGAGAAACTCAAATGAGTCTGTGCCTGCAAACTCTTCACATAACTCACATTAAATCAGCAAGCATAACACATGATTTGCCACCATATGCTGCCATCCAGGCAGCATAATGCCCAAGGACACCCTGATGAGCAAAGAAAAAGAATAAATATTTTCAGAAAACTGGGTTCTTGCCTGGCTTGTGATTGCTACTCAGATTGTAACCCCAGATGAATCACTTCATCTTGTTGGAGCTCAGTTTTTCCAGTGTATGAAATAGGGCTCATAAAGTCCATTATTCCATCTTTATCAGAGTTTCATGAGAATTGTATGTCAGCTGCAGAATCGTCAAAACAATATGCAAATGCACAGCAAATTTGCTTATAGATATCACTTGATATGCAACATATAATGTCATTGAACCTAATTTTTCCCATCTGTCATAGGGGATCATACTTTGTGAAGTTGCTGTCAGGGTTAAATAAGAAATATCTATAATGTACCTCGTATAGATCCTGGCCAGTAATAAAACTCAATAAATGACAATAGTAGTTGTTTTCATTAAAATCATTATTAACTCTTTAAGTAGATACACTTCTGGAAGTGACTTAGTCCCATCCACAAACTTCATTCCATGGGGAACCAGGATAAACTGTGACAAAGCATTAGGAAGCAGTCATTTGTTCCCAAAGGAAGGCTGCTGGAAAAGGACAGCCTTCCCGGAAAAGGACATTTGTAAAAAGTGGGCAAGAATACAAATGCGAAACATGTGCTGTGTGCCGGTCCTGGAAAGGAAGGGGGAAAATGAGGCAGGAAAGAATAACAGAGGCCAAGAGGCACAGCAAAGTTCTGTAAGGACTTGCTGATGCAGAGTCGTGAACAATGCTGCCTGAGTATGGGATGTTGGAAAACCACAGGAGAGGATTAGGTGGTTCTGTTTGAGAAAAGGAATCAGGCTGCAGTCTATGGGGCAAAGAGAGAGAGAGCCAGAGCAAGATGAACTGCCACAGCTCTGATTATGAACCAAGAATAATATACTGATGTGGGCCCCACAGCAAAGAACTGTCGTTCATACACAGATCTTTACAGCCAGACCTGTGCAGGGGGAGATAGCAGAGTCACCATCTAACCCAGCTGTCCATGAGAAAGATAATGTGAGTCACATGTATCATTTTAAAGTTTCTAATAGCCACATTTTTAAAAAAGTAATACAGGTGAAATTAATTTTAATAATATATTTTCTTTAACCCACTATATCCAAAATAGTATTTCAACATGTATTCAATACAAAAAATTACTAATGAGAATGTCAGATTTCTTTTATTCCTACCCAGCCTTCAAAACCCAGTCAATTATAGCACAGTCAATTTGTACCAGCCACACCTCAAGTGCCCAAAAGCCACATGTGGCCCAGAGCTAATCACAAGGGAACATGAATTCCATCCTCCTAGACCTCCTAGGCTGCTGTTAAGACTTTTTAAAAACCCAGATTCATAGAGCAAGAAAAGACCTTTGGAGATGTACAGCATGCAAGGGCCATCTATTCATTCCTGACAGTTTTTCTTTAACATCTTTGCTTGAATTTAAACAGTTTCACACCCCATTGAAAACCTCCAATTCAGCACTCACCGATGACCAACTTAGTGCTTGGCCTGGGCAGGTTAATCGTGGTGGATGTTCCGTCCACTTTCCCATTCTAAGGGGAACTGCCTTACCCACGCCTTCCCCCTGCAATCCCAAGGCAGTTTTATGCACCCACTTGTTCTCCCCAGGCCCTCTCTGGCCTGGGTGACCAGGGGTGAATAGGCGTATGACTCATGAACTGTTAGCTCCATCTCTGTAGTCACCTGGTGTGGAAAAACTTGTCCAACCAGAGACAGACCACTGTGGACTAGTTGGGCCAATGAGCTCCTCTATCAGTATTATACAGGCAGAATCAGGCAGTCGAGAGGGAGAAGTATTAGAAGAAGACACACACACAAGAAGCAGAAAGCGTTACAATAATGTGGGGTTTCCAGTCAATTCTCAGGTTTCTTCAGGCTCCTCTTTGATCTGTTTTCCAGATCAGGCTTCCAAAGGGCATTTCATTTTCACAAAGCAGTTCTCCAGATGAAAGAATTTTGAAAGCCTCCTATGGGAGGGTCTCCAAGTAACCCTGATTCTCTGTTGGAACCTTCCAGTATCAAACACAATCTGGGCTCCTGAGGCACAGCTGTTTTGCTATTTCTGGTTTTCTATGAGATTTCTGTATCTTTTATTGTCATGATTAGTTTATATGAATCCCTTATGTATGGAGGAAGACTGAATGAATCTATACCTTTCAACAAAAAGGCCTACTACAGAGATGGATGCTTTCACACACATTCAAGCAAAGCTCTTTCCACCACCTCCCTCTGGACTTGTTTGCACTCCATCTCATGCCTACATTTAGCCTGATAGAGATGTGATGGATTACTTTGGGTTGCATTCCCAAATAACTATATTCTGAAGAGACCTCATTGCGGTGGCCTTCTGGGGACCCTTTAAAACCTCACATCATCTACAGGAGTGGTTCTCAACCGTGACTGCACATCATAACTACCTAGGGTACTTTCAAAATACCCTGATGTGCACGGCCTCTCCCAGACCTGTGAAATCAGAATCTCTGGGGGCAGGTCCCTGGGCATCCGTATTTCTTAAAAGCTTCCCAAGTAATTCTAATGTGCAGTCACAATTGAGAAACACTAATATACATGATATGCCCTTGTACAGGCTTGGATTTCTGGCAGAGAAAATCATGTACTGTTTTTAATTATAAAAGAAATACGTATTTGTTTTTTAAAGAATACATAAAAAGTGGAGAATTGTCCAAAGGGAAAAAAGTAAGTCTCACTCATCAATAGAATCCCCAACAGTCTCACTCCCTGGAAGTAACTATTTTAGATTCATGTGTGCCCTTCCAAAAATTGTCTATGCCTATGCAAATATATATGTACATATATGTATATATATGCACATGTATTTATACATACAAATATATGTATATATAGAGAGAGAGACACACACGAATAGTATACAAACACACACACACATACTTTTTTTTGCTGTGACCGGCTTTTTTTTCACACTAATATATTTTGGTTATTAGCCTAGAAATTTTTGATTTGAAAAATAATGGCAGGGTTTGAGAGGATATTTACTTTCTCAGATAACACAACAAATTATAAAGCTAAAGTAATTCAAAGAGGGTAATCTTATTCCTGGAATAAACTGTTTTGACTAGAATAAAAAGTTTAAAAAATAATCAATGAAATTGATTTGGTATATGAAAAAAATTGACATTTCAAGTCAGTGGGGAAAAGATGGATTACTCAATAAACTGTATTGGGATAATTGGCTACTTTTTAAAAAGTGGACTCTTTCCAAGTGGTGGTCAATTATCCCAGTGCTACTAGATTGAAATACCACATTGCTATCTTTATTGGATCTATTTCTGGACTCTTCATGCTTTTCCATGATCTCTCTAGTGTTGCACCAGTATTTTAATTATTGTAAATGTCATGACAGGCTTTAATATCTAGTATGGCTAGACTTCCTTCCTGACATTACTTTTCCCCCCAGAAATTGCCTGGCTAGGGGCACATCACCCACTCCACATCCACCAAGCAGCCCAGGAGGCTCTTGCAGTAATAAAGCAAGAGCCCAAATAATCCCAGAGGAACAAGGAAGCCCATATTAGTATTGCAAGAGCGCTGAAAACAAATTGTCATTGCAACTATAGCTCACAAAAGTTGGCCAGAACCTGTACTTTAAGTCTAAATAGGGGAAGAGCTTCAAGATGGCAGAAGAGCAAGAAGTGGAGATCACCTTCCTCCCCACAAATACATGCGAAATACATCTACACGTGGAACAACCCCTACAGAACCCCTACTGAACGCTGGCAGAAGACCTCAGACCTCCCAAAAGGCAAGAAACTCCCCACGTACCTGGGTAGGGCAAAAGAAAAAAGAAAAAACAGAGACAAAAGAATAGGGACGGGACCTGCACCTGTGGGAGGGAGCTGTGAAGGAGGAAAGGTTTCCACACACTAGGAAGGCCCTTCACAGGCAGAGATGGGAGGTGGCGGAGGGGGGAAGCTTCGGAGCCATGGAGGAGAGCACAGTAACAGGGGTGCGGAGGGCAAAGCGGAGAGATTCCCTCACAGAGGATCGGTGCCGACCAGCACTCACCAGCCCGATAGGCTTGTCTGCTCACCCACCGGGACGGGCGGGGGCTGGGAACTAAGGCTCGGGCTTCGGAGGTCGGATCCCAGAGAGAGGACTGGGGTTGGCGGCGTGAACACAGCCTTAAGGGGTTAGTGCACCACGGCTAGCCGGGAGGGAGTCCGGGAAAAAGTCTGGAGCTGCCGAAGAGGCAAGAGACTTTTTCTTCCCTCTCTGTTTCGTGGTGCACGAGGAGAGGGGATTAAGAGCGCCACTTAAAGGAGCTCCAGAGACGGGCATGAGACGCTAAAGCTGCTGCTACAGCCATCAAGAAGCCTGTGTGCGAGCACAGGTCACTATCCACACCTGCCCTCCCGGGAGCCTGTGCAGCCCGCCACTGCCAGAGTCCTGTGATCCAGGGACAACTTACCCGGGAGAACGCACGGCACGCCTCAGGCTGGTGCAATGTCACGCCGGCCTCTGCCGCCGCAGGCTCACCCCGCATCCGTACCCCTCCCTCCTCCCGGCCTGAGTGAGCCAGAGCCCCCGAATCAGCTGTTCCTTTAACCACGTCCTGTCTGAGGAAAGAACAGATGCCCTCAGGTGACCTACACACAGAGGCGGGGCCAAATCCAAAGCTGAGCCCCGGGAGCTGTGAGAACAAAGAAGAGAAAGGGAAATCTCTCCCAGCAGCCTCAGGAGCAGCGGATTAAATCTCCACAATCAACCTGATGTGCCTGCATGTGTGGATTACCTGAATACACAACAAATCATCCCAAAATTGAGGCAGTGGACTTTGGGAGCAAAGATATATATTTTTCTTTTCCCTTTTTCTCTTTTTATCAGTGTGTATATGTATGCTTCTGTGTGTGATTTTGTCTGTATAGCTTTGCTTTTACCATTTGTCCTATGGTTCTGTCTGTCTTTTTTTTTTTTCCTGGTTTTTTGTTTGTTTGTTTTAGTATAGATTTTAGCACTTGTTATCATTGGTGGATTTGTTTTCTGGTTTGGTTGCTCTCTTCTTTCTTTTTTTTTTTATTACTTTTTAAATTCTTTTTTATTTTTAATAATTATTTTTTATTTATTTATTTTTCTTTCTTTCTTTTTTTCTCCCTTTTATTCTGAGCCATGTGGATGACAGGGTCTTGGTGCTCCGGCCAAGAGTCAGACCTGTGCCTCTGAGGTGGGAGAGCCGAGTTCAGGACATTGGTCCACCAGAGACCTCCCAGCTCCACGTAATATCAAATGGTGAAAATCTCCCAGAGATTTCCATCTCAACGCCAAGACCCAGCTCCACTCAATGACCAGCAAGTTACAGTGCTGGACACCCAATGCCAAACAACTAGCAAGACAGGAACACAACCCTACCCATTAGCAGAGAGGTTGCCTAAAATCGTAATAAGGTCACAGAGACCCCAAAAAACACCACCAGATGCAGACCTGCCCACCAGAAAGATAAGATCCAGCCTCATCCACCAGAACACAGGCACCAGTACCCTCCACCAGGAAGCCTACACAGCCCAATGAACCAATCTTAGCCACTGGGGGCAGATACAAAAAACAATGGGAATTACAAACCTGCAGCCTGCAAAAAGGAGACACCACACAGTAAGTTAAACAAACTGAAGACAGAGAAACACACAGCAGATGAATGAACAAGGTAAAAACCTACCCTACCAAACAAATGAAGGGGAAAAAAGCAGTCTACCTGAAAAAGAATTCAGAATAATGATAATAAAGATGATCCAAAACCTTGGAAATAGAATGGAGAAAATAAAAGAAACATTTAACAAGGACCTAGAAGAACTAAAGAGCAAACAAAACAATGATGAACAACACAATACATGAAATTAAAAATTCTCTAGAAGGAATCAACAAAAGAATAGCTGAGGCAGAAGAACGGATAAGTAACCTGGAACATAAAATAGTGGAAATAACTACTGCAGAGCAGAATAAAGAAAAAAGAATGAAAAGAAGTGAGGAAAGTCTCAGAGACCTCCAGGAGAACATTAAATGCACCAACATTTGAATTATGGGGATCCCAGAAGAAGAAGAGAAAAAGAAAGGGACTGAGAAAATATTTGAAGAGATTATAGTTGAAAACTTCCCTAATATGGGAAAGGAAATAGTTAATTAAGTCCAGGAAGTGCAGA
Source organism: Aethalodelphis obliquidens (assembly GCF_003676395.1). Lineage (NCBI taxonomy): Eukaryota > Metazoa > Chordata > Mammalia > Artiodactyla > Delphinidae > Aethalodelphis > Aethalodelphis obliquidens. Next base: position 4,170,204 of record NW_020838004.1, on the reverse strand, counting down.
GAGTCCCATACAGGATATATCAAAGCAGAAACATGCCAAGACACATATTAATCAAACTATCAAAAATTAAGTACAAAGAAAAAATATTAAAAGCAGCAAGGGAAAAACAACAAATAACATACAAGGGAATCCCATAAGGCTAACAGACAATCTTTCAGCAGAAACTCTGCAAGCCAGAAGGGAGTGGCAGGACATCTTTAAAGTGATGAAAGGGAAAAAAAGCCTACAACCAAGATTACTCTACCCAGCAAGGATCTCATTCAGATTCGACTGAGAAATTAAAACCTTTACAAACGAGCAAAAGGTAAGAGAATTCAGCACCACCAAACCAGCTTTACAACAAAGGCTAAAGCAACTTCTCTAGGCAGCAGACACAAGAGAAGGAAAAGACCTAAAATAACAAACCCAAAACAATTAAGAAAATGGTAATAAGAACATACATATCGATAATCACCTTAAATGTAAAAGGATTAAATGCTCCCACCAAAAGACACAGATTGGCTGAATGGATACAAAAACAAGACCCATATATATGCTGTCTACAAGAGACCCACTTCAGATCTAGGGATACATACAGATTGAAAGTGAGGGGATGGAAAAAGATATTCCATGCAAATGGAAATCAGAAGAAAGCTGGAGTAGCAATTCTCATATCAGACAAAATAGACTTTAAAACAAAGACTACTACAAGGGACAAAGAAGGACACTACATAATAATCAAGGAATCAATCCAATAAGAAGATAAAACAATTGTAAATATTTATGCACCGAACATAGGAGTAACTTGATATATAAGGCAAATACTAACAGCCATAAAAGGGGAAATCGACAGTAGCACAATAGTAGGGGACTTTAACACCCCACTTTCACCAATGGACAGATCAACCAAAATGAAAATAAATAAGGAAACACAAGCTTTAAATGATACATTAAACAAGATGGACTTAATTGATATTTATAGAACATTCCATCCAAAAAAAACAGAATACACTTTCTTCTCAAGGACTCATGGAACATTCTCCAGGATAGATCATATCTTGGGTCACAAATAAAGCCTTGGTAAATTTAAGAAAATTGAAATCATATCAAGTATCTTTTCCGAGCACAACACTATGAGACTAGATATCAATTACAGGAAAGAAATCTGTAAAACATACAAACACATGGAGGCTAAACAATACACTATTTAATAACCAAGAGATCGCTGAAGAAATCAAAGAGGAAATCAAAAAATACCTAGAATAAAATGACAATGAAAACATGATGAGCCAAAACCTATGGTATTCAGCAAAAGCAGTTCTAAGAGAGAAGTTTATAACAATACAATACTACCTTAAGAAACAAAAAACATCTCAAATAAACAACCTAACCTTACACCTAAAGCAATTAGAGAAAGAAGAACAAAATCCCCAAAGTTAGCAGAAGGAAAGAAATAATAAAGATCAGAGCAGAAATAAATGAAGGAAATAATAGCAAAGATCAATAAGAATAAATGCTGGTTCTTTGAGAAGATAAACAAAATTGATAAACCATTAGCCAGACTCATCAAGAAAAAAAAGGAAAAGACTCAAATAAATAGAATTAGAAATGAAAAAGAAGTAACAACTGACACTGCAGAAATACTAAGGATCATGAGAAATTACTACAAGCAACTCTATGCTAATAAAATGGACAATCTGGAAGAAATGGACAAATTCTTAGAAATGCACAACATGCCAAGACTGAACCAGGAAGAAATAGAAACTATAAACAGACCAATCACAAGCACTGAAATTGAGACTGTGATTAAAAATCTTCCAACAAACAAAAGCCCAGGACCAGATGGCTTCACAAGTGAATTCTTTCAAACATTTATAGAATAGCTAAAACCTATCCTTCTCAAACTGTTCCAAGATATAGCAGAGGAAGGGACACTCCCAAACTCATTCTATGAGGCCATCATGACCCTGATATCAAAACCAGATGAAGATGTCACAAAGAAAGAAAACTATAGGCCAATATCACTGATGAACATAGATGCAAAAATCCTCAACAAAATACTAGCAAACAGAATCCAACAGCACATTAAAAGGATCATACACCATGATCAAGTAGGGTTTATCCCAGGAATGCAAGGATTGTTCAATATACGCAAATCAACCAATGTGATAAACCATATTAACAAATTGAAGGAGAAAAACCATATGATCATCTCAATAGATGCAGAGAAAGCTTTTGACAAAATTCAACACCCACTATGTTAAAAACCCTCCAGAAAGTAGGCATAGAAGGAATTTACCTCAACATAACAAAGGCCATATATGCCAAACCCACAGCCAACATCGTCCTCAATGGTGAAATACTGAAAGCATTTCCACTAAGATCAGGACCAAGTCAAGGATGTCCATTCTCACCACTATTATTCAACATTGTTTTGGAAGTTTTAGCCAAAGCAATCAGAGAAGAAAAAGAAATAAAAGGAATCCAAATCAGAAAAGAAGAAGTAAAGCTGTCACTGTCTGCAGATGACATGATACTATACACAGAGAATCCTAAAGATGCTACCAGAAAACTACTAGAGCTAATCAATGAATTTGGTAAAGTAGCAGGATACAAAATTAATGCACAGAAATATCTTGCATTCCTATAAACTACTGATGAAAAATCTGAAAGAGAAATTGAGGAAACACTCCCATTTAACATTGCAACAAAATGAATAAAATACCTAGGAATAAACCTACCTAAGGAGACAAAAGACCTGTATGCAGAAAATTATAAGACACTGATGAAAGAAATTAAAGATGATACAAATAGATGGAGAGATATATCATGTTCTTGGATTGGAAAAATCAACCGTTGTGAAAATGACTCTACTACCCAAAGCAATCTACAGATTCAGTGCAATCCCTATCAAACTACCAATGGCATTTTTCACAGAACTAGAACAAAAAATTTCACAATTTGTATGGAAACACAAAAGACCCCAAATGGCCAAAGCAATCTTGAGAAAGAAAAACAGAGCTGGAGGAATCAGTCTCCCTGACTTCAGACTACACTACAAAGCTACAGTAATCAAGACAGTATGGTACTGGCACAAAAGCAGAAATGTAGATCAATGGAACAGGAGAGAAAGCCCAGAGATAAACCTACGCACATATGGTCACCTTATATTTCATAAAGGAGGCAAGAATATACAGTGGAGAAAAGACAGCCTTTTTAATAAGTGGTGCTGGGAAAACTGGACAGCTACATCTATAAGAATGAAATTAGAACACTCCCTAACACCATACACAAAAATAAACTCAAAATGGATTAAAGACCTAAATGTAAGGCCAGACACTATGAAAGTCTTAGAGGAAAACATAGGCAGAACACTCTATGACATAAATCACAGCAAGATCCTTTTTGACCCACCTCCTAGAGAAATGGAAATAAAAACAAAAATAAACAAATGGGACCTAATGAAACTTAAAAGCTTTTGCAAATCAAAGGAAACTAAAAACAAGACAAAAAGACAACCCTCAGAATGAGAGAAAATATTTGCAAATGAATTAACCAACAAAGGATTAATCTCCAAAATATATAAACAACTCATGCAGCTCAATATTAGAAAAACAAAGAACCCAATCCAAAAATGGGCAGAAGACCTAAATAGACATTTCTCCAAAGAAGATATACAAATTGCCAACAAACACATGAAAGAATGCTCAACATCATTAATCATTAGAGAAATGCAAATCAAAACTACAATGAGATATTATCTCACACCAGTCAGAATGGCCATCATCAAAAAATCTACAAACAGTAAATGCTGGAGAGGGTGTGGAGAAAAGGAAACCCTCTTGCACTGTTGGTGGGAATGTAAATTGATACAGCCACTATGGAGAAGAGTATGGAGGTTCCTTAAAAAACTACAAATAAAACTACCATATGACCCAGCAATCCCACTACTGGGCACATACCCTTAGAAAACCATAATTCAAAAACAGTCATGTACCAAAATGTCCATTGCAGCTGTATTTACAATAGCCAGGACATGGAAACAACCTAAGTGTCCATCGACAGATAAATGGATAAAGAAGATGTGGTACATATATACAATGGACTATTACTCAGCCATAAAAAGAAATGAAATTGAGTTATTTGTTGTGAGGTGGATGGACCTAGAGTCTGTCATACAGAGTGAAGTAAGTCAGAAAGAGAAAAACAAATACCATATGCTAACACATATATATGGAATCTAAAAAAAAAATGGTCATGAAAATCCTAGGGCCAGGATGGGAATAAAGACGCAGACCTACTAGAGAATGGACTTGAGGACATGGTGAGGGGGAAGGTGAACAAAGTGAGAGAGTGGAATGGACATATATACATTACCAAAAGTAAAACCGATAGCTAGTGGGAAGCAGCCACATAGCACAGGGAGATCAGCTCGGTGCTTTGTGACCATCTAGAGGGGTGGGATACAGAGGGTGGGAGGGAGGGAGATGCAAGAGGGGAGAGATATGGGGATATATGTATAGCTGATTCACTTTGTTATAAAGCAGAAACTAACACACCATTGTAAAGCAATTATACTCCAATAAAATTATACATTATAAAGCAATTATACTCCAATAAATAAAAATAAAATTAAAAAAAAAAGTCTAAGTAGGGTGACTGCTACCAAAATAAAATATTTAAGTGTGATCAAGAGTCTCCTAACATGTTATCCAAAATGTCCAAAATATAATTGGAAATCATTCATCATACCAAGAACCAAGAAAAACACAACTTGAATGAGAAAAGACAATCAACCATTGCCAACATTGAGGTGAATCAGCTGTTGGAAATTTCTGACAAGAATTTTTAAAGCAGCTGTTATAAAAATGCTTCAACAAATAATTACAAATTCTCTTGAAACAAATGAAAAAATATAAAATCTGAGCAAAGAAATAGAAGTTATTTAAAAAAACCAAATGCAAAATATAGAGTTTAAAAATAACAGAAATAAGAAACGAGATAGGAAGGAAATAATAAAGATAACATCAGAAATACATTAAACTGAAAACAGAAACACAATAGAGAAAATCAGTAAAACAAATAGCTGGTTGTTATGAGAAAAAAAAATCACTAAGATCAGTAAACCTCTAGCTAGACTGATAAAGATAAAAAGAAAAAAAGACACAAATTACCAGCATCAGGAATGAAAGAGGAGATATTGCTACAGATCCAGTAGCCATTAAAAAGATAATAAGGAAATATATGGACAATTTTACACTTTTAAGTTCAACAACATCAAAGGAATGGACTAATAGCTTGAAAACCATAAACAATGAAAACTCAGTCAAGATGAAATAAATAATGTGAATAGTTCTACAATTATTATAAAAATTGAATTTATACTTAAAGAGCTCCCACAAAAGAAATCTCTATATCCAAACTATTTTACTGGAGAATTTTATCAAGCATTTAAAGAATTAACACCAATTTTACATAATCATATCCAAAAAATAGAGAGAAGGAATCACTTTGCAACTCTTTTTATGAGGCCAGTATTACCTTGATACCAAATCTAGACAAAGACAGTACAGAAAAGGAAAACTACAAATCAATAACTCTCAGGAACTGAGATGCAAAACTTCTCCAAAAAATATCAGTAAGTTGAATCCAGCAGCTCTTTATAGAAAAGAACTATATACATGACCAAGTGGGATTTATTTCAGATATGCAAATCTTTCTCAAATTTAAAAATCATTCAAATGTAATCCCCTCTATCAACAGGCTAAAGAAGAAAAAACATATGATTATATCAATTGATGCAGAAAAACATTTAAAAACATTCAACACTCATTCATCATGCAAACTTTCAACAAACTAGGAATAGAGGAAAATTTTCCCAACTTGATCAAGAGTACTTAAAAAAAAAATCTACAGTTAACATTATTCTTTTTTGTTTTTTTAAAATTTTATTTATTTATTTTATACAGCAGGTTCTTATTACTTATCTATTTTATACATATTAGTGTATATGTGTCAATTCCAATCTCCCAGTTCATCCCACCACAACCACCCCCCTTAACATTATTCTTAATGGTGACAGAAAGACTGAAGGCTTTTCCTCTAAGACTGGGAACAAGGTAAAGATGTCTGTCTCACTACTCTTACTCAACATAGAACTGAAAGTTCTAGCCAGCTCAATAAAGCAAGACAAAGAAATAAAAGTCATACAGATTGGAAAGGGGAAATTAAAACAATCTCTATTTGCAGATGATCTCTGTAGAAAATCCCAAGGAATCTACAAAAAACAAAAACAAAACAAAAAAACCCAGAACTAGTAAGCAAGTTCAGCATGATTATAGGATTCAATATCAACACAGAACATTTAATTGTGTTTTGGGAAGATATTGATCAAAGGATACAAACATTCAATTATAAGATGAATACATTCTGGAGACATAATGTATAGCATGGTGACAATAGTTTAATAATGTACACTTGAAATTTGCTAAGAGAGTAAGATCTTGAATAATCTCCTCAAATGTTCTCACAATACACACACACACACACACACAAATGGTAACTGTGAGCTGACTGACATGTTAATTAGCTTGATTATCATAATCATTTCACAATGTGTGTGTATATCAAAACAGCACATAGTTTACCTTAAATCTATATTTTTATTTGTCAATCATACCTCAATAAAGCTGGGGGAAAAAGAGAAGAAAAATAGTCATTGTATTTCTATATACTAAATGTATACATGAAAAATGTAATTTAACAATGCAATACCATTTTCAGTTGTTCCAAAGAAAATGAAATACTTAGTTATAAACCTAACAAAACATGTACAGAATCTGCATGCTGAAAATTACAAAGTACTGATGAAAGAAACCGTAGGAGACCTAAATAGCACAGAAATTTTCCACATTCAAGAACTGGAAGACTCAGCTTAGTAAAAATGTCTTCTCTCCAAATTAAACTACATCTTTAACAAGATTCCTATCAAAATCCCAGCGTGGTTTTTGTAGACATAGGCAAGCATTTTATAAAACTTATATGGAATGTGAAAGACGTGACGATAACCAAAGCAATTTAGAAAGGGACCACTAACGTGGGAGAAATCGCTCTGCCTGGTGTGTGGTTTACTATATAGCTTTTGATTTAGTCACCTAGATGGTGTGGTATTGTCAGATAGGCACATGGATCAATGGGATACAATGGAAAACCCACATACGGAATCATACAAATACATCCATTTGATTTTTTAAAATAATTTTTGATGACAGATCACCATATAACTTATATATATATATATATTTTATATATATATATTTATATATATTTTTTTTTTTTTTTTATATATATTTATATTATATATATATATATATTTTTTTTTTTTGGCTGTGCCGGGTATTAGTTGCAGCATGTGGGATCTTTAGTTGTGGCCTGCAGAGTCTTTAGCTGCGGCCTGTGGGATCTTTAGTTGTGGTGTGATAACTCTTAGTTGTGGCATGTGAGATCTAGTTCCCTGATTAGGAATCGAATCCAGGCCCCCTGCTTTGGGAGTGCGGAGTCTTAGCTACTGGACCACCAGGGAAGTCCCCACTCACTTGATTTTTGACAAAGGTTCAAAACCAACAGAATGAAGGAGAGATAGCCTTTTGAATAAATGGTGCTAGAGCAACTGAACATACTTAAGCAAAAAAATTAACTTTGACCTAACTTCGACTTACACAAATCTATCTCAAAATGGATTACAGATCTAAATGTAAAACTATAGGTTTTTAGGAAAAAATGGGAGAAAATCTTTGAGAACTAGGACTAGGCAAAAAGTTTTTATTCTTTGCTCTAAAAGAACAACCTATAAAAGGAAATATTGACAAATTGGACTTCATCAAAATTTAAAATTTTGCCCTTTGAAAGATCTTATTTAGAGGATGACGTACAAATTTACAATGCAGGAGAAAATGTTTGTAAACATCTGAAAAATAGATGCTTATCTAGAATATATAAAGAACTCACAGAACTCAACAATAAAAAAAACAAAGCATCCAGTTAGAAAATGGGCAGAAGTCATTAATTTGACATTTCACTGAAGAAGATATATAGAAGGCAAAGAAGCACATGAAAAAAAAAATGTTCAACACCATTAGACATTATGGAAATGCAAATTAAAATCACAATATGTTATCACTACCCAACTATCAGAATGGCTAAAATAAAAAATAGTGATAACACCAAATGCTGACAAGGATGCAGAGAAACTCCATTACTTACACACTGCTGGTGGTAATGCAAAAAGTTATGGCCACTCTGGAAAAGAGTTTTCCATTCACCCTAAAACTAGAAATGGACTTACCTTGAGACCCAGACATTGTACTCTCAGGCATTTATCCCAGAGAAATGACAACTCATGTTCATACAGAAACTTGCATACAAATGCTTATGGCAGCTTTATTTGTAGTAGTCCCAAACTGGAAAGTACCCAGATATCCTCCAATGGGTAAATGGGCAAAAGATTAAACAAACTGCTACAACCATGCTGTGGATTACTACTCAACAGTAAAAAAAGAACCAACTATTGATACATGCAACAACTTGGATAGATCTTAAGAAAATTATGCCGAGTGGAAAAAGTCAATCTCATGCACGTAAATACTCATGATTCCATTTATATAATGCTCCTGAAATAAAATTATACAGATGGACAACAGATTAATGGTTTCAAAGGGTTAGGGATGAGGGGGATGGATGCAAAGGGATAGTGCAAGAGAGCCATGTGGTGATGATACAGTTTTGTATCTTGATTGTGGTGATAGTTACCTGAAATAAACATGACAAAATTACATACAATTATACACATATACACAAATGAGTACACATATAACTGATAAAATGTGAATACGGTTTATGGACTGTACCAATGTCAATTACCTAGTTTTGATATTGTACTATAGTTACACAAAATGTTGACACTGGGGACGCTGGGTGAAGTGGGCACACACTTGTGAATCAATAAATATTTTATTAGAAAAGCTTTTTAGAAGTATGCAAATCAGCTTTTCTTTAACAGTCTGAATGTTTGCATTTTTCTTTGTTCAAAAAATCCACATAAAAAAAAAAATCCACATGACTAGACCAATCATAAATTTAATGAGACAAGTCTGCCTAACGTCAATTCATAGATTAAAGTTTTAGTAACTCGTATTCACAAAATATAAATAAAGCAGGAGAACTGAACACTCACACTTCGCTCCCAAGAATCACGTTATCCTTCAACCTGATTGTCCTACCACAGTGATGCCATCTGCAAAATGGTAAACTTGACGTTTCTGGAGCACCCTGGGCACAGGATTCCTGCAAAAGTCACCCAATTTCAATTTCTTCTTAAACAGCATTTAAAAAATAATAATAGTTAAAATGTGTTGATCACTGAACTACTCAACTACCTGCTACACAGTAGAAGGTAAGAAGAGGACTCACAAGAAATAAGAAAATATGGTTTTAATTCATATTGCTTAAGATACAGGAGAAATAATGTACAGTCATGCTTTTAAAGCCTTTGGAAATATATTTGGGGGACAATAAGAGAAGAAAATTGGCAGTAGAATAAACACTCAGAATATAGATATTTGGTCTGACTTAAGTACTTATTGAATCTTGGTCACCTGTAGTGTGACTGACTGACTGAATCTCTGGGCCTGTGAAGAGCCTGTGACTCTGGGACTTGTGACAACAGTAAACTAGTATGACTCCAATACTATCACTACTACTAAGGTTGACTGCTACTTATTCAGTCCCAGGTATTAGGCATCACCTCAGTTAATCTTCACAAGAACTTTGTGAGATGGCATTATTATCCAAATTTTAAAGATGAAGAAACTGAGAAGACAGCCATAGTAAAGGATGAAATAATGCCATTTGCAGCAACATGGATGGACCTAGAGATTATCATACTTAGTGAAGTAAGTCAGACAGAGAAAGACAAATATCATGTGATATCACTTATATGTGGAATCTAAAATGTGACACAAATAAACTTATTTACAAAACAGAAACAGATGCACAGACATAGAAAACAAACTTATGTTTACCAAAGGAGAAAGGGGGTGGGGGAGGGATAAATTAGGAGTTTGGGATTAACAGATACACACTACTACATAAAATAAACAACAAGGACCTACTGTATAGCACAGGGAACTATACTCAATATCTTGTAATAACCTATAATGGAAAAGAATCTGAAAAAGAATAGATATACATATGTATAACTGAATCACTTTGCTGTACGCCTGAAATTAACACAACATTGTTAATCACCTACTATACTTCAATTTAAAAAGATAAAGAAGGGCTTCCCTGGTGGCACAGTGGTTGAGAATCTGCCTGCCAATGCAGGGAACACGGGTTCGAGCCCTGGTCTGGGAAGATCCCACATGCCGTGGAGAAACTGGGCCCCGTGAGCCACAACTACTGAGCCTGCACATCTGGAGTCTGTGCTCCGCAACAAGAGAGGCCGCGATAGTGAAAGGTCCGCGCACTGCGATGAAGAGTGGCCCCCGCTTGCCACAACTAGAGAAAGCCCTCGCACAGAAACGAAGACCCAACACAGCCAAAAAAAAAAAAAAAAAAAAAAAAAAAGAATATTAAAAAGATAAAGAAAACTGAGAAGAGAGATGTCTAGATACTTTCCAGGGTCAACCAAATAGAAAATGTCAGGATCCAGATTGGAACCCAGGTCATCTGATTTCAAAACTCATGCTTTGGGACTTCCCTAGTGGAGCAGTGGTTAAGAATCTGCCTGCCAATGCAGAGGACACGAGTTACAGCCCTGGTCTGGGAAGATCCCACATGCCCTGGAGCAACTAAGCCCGTGTACCACAACTACTGAGCTTGTGACCTAGCGCCCGCGTGCTTCAGCTACTGAGCCCACGCGCTGCAACTACTGAAGCCCGTGCGCTGCAATTACTGAAGCCTGCGCACCTAAAGTCTGTGTTTCGCAACAAGAGAAGCCACCACAATGTTCTCATTGCGCGCACCGCAATGAAGAGTAGCCCCCATTCGCCACAACTAGAGAAAGCCTGCACGCAGCAATGAAGACCCAAGCAGCCAAAAAATAAATAAAATTAAACAATAATAATAATAAAGTTGCTTAAAAAAAATGCCTCATGCTTTGACCACTAATCCCTGTGTCTCCACTAAAGCCTGTTTCTCTTTTTTTTTTGCGGTACGCGGGCCTCTCACTGTTGTGGTCCCTCCGGTTGCGGAGCACAGGCTCCTGATGCGCAGGCCCAGCGGCCACAGCTCACAGGCCCAGTCGCTCCCCGGCACGTGGGATCCTCCCGGACCAGGACACGAACCCGTGTCCCCTGCATTGGCAGGCAGACTCTCAACCACCGCGCCACCAGGGAAGCCCTAGAGCCTGTTTTTAAATTCTCCTCTTGGCTGCTCTTTTCTAGGGGTCTCAGTTGCTTTCCTCCAGGGCTCTGGACTCTGGGCATTTCCTTGACTTCATGTTTTTTCTGTCTGCCTGCTTCTCCCAGCAAATTCCATGTGGAGGATGGAGCAGAGCCCAAAGAGCAGGTAAGGGAGATATCCCAGCAGAGTTTTATGTGAGTTGAGTTAGATGGGGAAGTGATGGGGGAGATGATGAGGGGTGGGGGGAGGTGAGAGAAAGAGAGAGAGAGAGCTTTCTTTCACTGATTTAATTATAAGGGTAAAACTAGTTAGTAAAGTCATTGAGTCTCTTTCTCAGGCCTTTTTATTTATTTATTTTTCTAAATTTATTTATTTACTTTTGGCTGCACTGGGTCTTCATTGCTGCCAGCGGGCTTTCTCTAGTTGCGACAAGCAGGGGCTACTCTTTGTTGCAGTGCACAGGCTTCTCATTGCGGTGGCTTCTTTTGTTGCAGAGCACAGACTCTAGGCAAGTGGGCGTCAGTAGTTGTGGCACGCGGACTCAGTAGTTGTGGCTCATGGGCTCTAGAGCGCAGTCTCAGTAGTTGTGGCGCATGGGCTTACTTGCTCCACAGAATGTGGCATCTTCCCAGACCAGAGCATGAACCCATGTCCCCTGCATTGGCAGGTGGATTCTTAACCACTGTGCCACCAGGGAAGTCCCAGGCCTTTTTAAATGAAACGCTTTCTTCCTCAGTGGTCTGAGGCCTGAGAATATGCGTGGACAAAGAATTCTCTGGATAGATCCCTCTACCCCTCCACACCCTTGGAGGCTTAATCTGGGTTGCCTTCTGGATAAACAAGAATACCACCTTGTTCCAGTTATTTTTGCTGTGTAACAAACCACCTCTAAACCTAGAGAATATGACTTGTCACATCTCTGAGAATGCTGTGGGGTGACTGGACTGAGTGACATGTTCTCCCTCAGGGTCTTCTATACAGCTGCAGTCAGATAGTGGCTGAGTCTGGAGTCGTCTGTAGGCTTTTTTCCTGTAGTCTAAATCTGAATGGCTGGAAAATCTGCGGCTGGTTGGGCTTCTCTCCATGGAGCCTCTCCATCTAGTTAGGTTGGGTGTTCTCACAGGATGATGGCCTCAAGGGTAACTGGCCGTCATGCACTGGAACTGGTTTGTACAAATTTGTAAGAACTGATTCTGTGTATTTCTTTCCAACCCTGCATTCAGTGTTGTCACTTTGGTAGCTTGAAATCAGCCATGGTGGGAGGGAGTATTTATAGAATAAAAACTGGTAAACACTGCAAATCAGGGGGATCCCCCCACCCCAGAGAGCCAGGTTACCACCACATGACTTTATATGGTGGTTGGCTTCCCCCAGAGTGAGTGGGCCAGGAAAACCAGGCAGAAGCTGCAAAGCTCCTGAGAACCTAGCCATGGAGGTCCCCGAAGGTCACTTTCTTCTTATCCTATTGATCATCAAGTCTCTAAGGCTATCCCTGATTCAAGAAGAGGAGAATTATCCATGTCCCATGGAAGAGTATAATAGAGGACCTATTGGCACAGAGTAGGTGTTCAATTAAGTGTTTGATGAATGAATGAATGAATGAATGAATGAATGAGTAAAGTCACTTAAACTCTAATGTGTGTGTCCTTAAATCACTCTAAAAGTGGAAAGCCTTCTGGAAAGTTTTACTTCAACATCAGAGAGGCCAATGATTTTTAAGTCCCCAAAGAGCCTAAATCTAAAATTGCTTGATATAAATCTACTTACACTCTGTCTGCAGGTATTCACAGACCTGTTTTCTCAAGCTCTTCCCACTTATGTACTCAACTGGGACTGTCCACATGACAATGGCAGAATGCTTTTTTAATCGATGTTTTCATACTATGTAAGTTTGCTTTACCTCTCTAAGTAAATCACAAATTCCTTGAGAGAGTTCTCACCTATTTCTTTGCCAGTCCTCCCCACCTTGCCAAAACTCGATACATACATACACACACGGATACTTACAAGATATATGATAGAGATTATAAGTTGTAAAAGAGAAGGAAAGAAGGAAAGGAACTAAAAACTCATAATGGCTGTGTTTCATAAATGTTCTCATTTAATTCATATTCACCCAGAGAAATAGGCATTATTATTTCTGTTTCATAGTTGAGGAAAATGAGTCTTAAGAAAATTTACCAATTTGGTCAAAGCCACACTAGGAAGTAGGGAGATAGGATTCCAATGCAGACCTGCATGGTTCCAGGGCCTGAGCGTTATGTGTTCTTCAAGCCATCTTCCCACTGCAATATACATCTCCCATCTCCCCCCATTCTCTCTGCCTCCCTCCTTGAAGTATCCACACGAGTCCTAGAAATGCTAATGCTTCTAAACCTCAGATAGGGTAATAAGTGTTTCAAGTTCTGCTCTTATGAGAAACGTCCTTAAAAAGCTTGGGAAGGGACTTCCCTGGTGGCGCAATGGTTAAGAATCCGCCTGCCAATGCAGGGGACACGGGTTTGAGCCCTGGCCCGGGAAGATCCCACATGCCACGGAGCAACTAAGCCCGTGCGTGACAACTGCTGAGCCTGTGCTCTAGAGCCCGCGAGCCACAACTACTGAAACCCTCTTTTCTAGAGCCTGTGTTCTGCAACAAAAGAAGCCACCACAATGAGATACCCGTACACCGCAACGAAGAGTAGCCCCCAGTCTCTGCAACTAGAGAAAGCCGGCGCACAGCAACGAAGACCCAACGCAGCCAAAAATAAATAAATAAAATTTAAAAAAAATTCTTGGGAAGATAAGAAGCTTGAAGTGTCTTATACTAGGAAGGGAGTGAGCCTGGTAGCAGGTCAGCTAAGCGGCTATTGCAATAACTCAGGCAAAGAGTGCTGGTGGGACGGACCAAGGTAGGGTGGTGGGATGGGTAGGCGAGAAAAATTTTGAGGCCTATTAAGAAGACAGATCAACAGACTAGTGATGGATCAGATCGTGCAGGTGCCAATCAGTCATTGTAGAATCATCACTCTGGCTGCCCCGGGAAGATGAGGCTGGAGAGAGGAAGCTGGGATAAGAGGTTTCTGTATTCCTGGAAAAGGTGATAAGGGCTTAAAGTAGCCGTGGAAGTGGGAGAGTGGATGGATCTGAGAGACCACATGGAGGCAGAATCTGTGGGATGTGTTGCCACACTAGATGTGGGAATGTGAGGGCGAAGGAGGGTCGAGGTTGAAGTCCAGAAATCTGTCGTGGACAACCAGGTGCTTTTCACGTAGCTGGGGGACACGGGGGTCGGGGGAGGTTCCGCAGAGTTCAGGTAAGGATAAATTCTGGATGTGCCAAGTTTGAGGTGAATGAGTAAGCAGGCGCTCGCAGCCAGTATGCAGTTGCATTTAAAACAAAACGAGCATCTCTTATCGCAATGAAATTCTTTGTTCCCTTCAGAGGTTATAGATGAAAGCACTGAATCCTGTGTGGGATAGGGTTCTGTGTCAGGTTATAAAGGGACCCTGCAATTCTCAGTGTTTTCACTTTACTGTGGTTCAACTCTCTCAAAAGCCATTTATCACCCTGTAGGCGCCTCCATCATCACCAAGATGTCTTTACGGAGACTTCCAGAGCTCGTAAGAGCTGTATGATTCAATTAGTGGCAGTGATTCATATAGCTCATAGAAAGTGCGGCAGGGAGATTTCAGGGGCCCCTAGGACCACAGGTCAACCATACACACGCACGCACACACGCCAAAACTTAGAACTCGCATGGACAGGCTCTAAGATGTGTTTGCACGCTTCTGCCCCACAGGAGAGCACAGCCATGGTTTACACAAGGTCCCTGCGTGTCAGGACAAGGAAGCTGGGCCTTTGTCCCTGCTACACTCTGAGGAAGAAGGGAAGAATTCAAGCCAGTGAATGAGCAAATGAAGGCTCTGCAGAGAGCTGCTGCTTTCCTATACATCAGCGTTTATCATGAGACCCTCTAAGGGTTCTACCCAAAACACAAAGCCCGTTGTAGGAAGGCAAAACAGGTAGGACAGCCCCAGCCTAAGGAGACCACTCGTAGTTGCTTCACCAAAGGGTTCATTGTCCCACTGTTAGAACAGACACCTGAAACCAAGCCCGGGTTAGATTTCCATGCCACTGCAGCCCGAGCTGAGTGGTCACTCAGCCCAGGGCCTGCCAGCCCACCAAGTGGGTACCAGCTGCCTGGGAACCAGCTGTTCTCACCCAGAACGTCCCTTGACCCAACTCCAACTTTACCCTGAGGTGCCCTAAAAAGTGCCCCCCCCCCCACAATCAAGCTTTCCTGAATGGAAACCCACTAAAGGGAAGCCCTCTTACCTGAGAGAAGGTCCTGGTGCCCAGCTGTGGAAAAAACACTGAGTTCCCGCAGACGTGACAGGGACTCACAGGGCAGCTCTGTTGCTTTTAAAAGAAGAAAGGTGACTTCATCTCTGGTGCCGTGGAGTTTAGAAGAGCAACAAGTGCTTCCTGGCTGAGTCAGATCGACCTCGCCAGTGATGACTCCATCCAAATCATGCAGCCGCTGCCCAGACACGCTCAGCCTTCAGAAGGTGAAGCTTTGGAATCTGATTTGCCCTGTTGTTTTCAAAGAGCTTCAGAAAGTCCGGAAGCACTAACCGCCTTCACCAGCACCAGGGGTGGGAAACCACACACTTATTTCCCTAAGTCATATCATTATCTCCCAAGAATCCAACATTCTAAGGAAGGAAAACGTATTTAAGCGTCTGAGGGGTAAACATTCTTGGGGAAGGAGGGGAGAGAGAAGAAGCAAAGATCTTTCAGGCGGGACGAGGAGCAGTAAGAAGCTGGAAAGGATCACTGTGCTGAGAGATTTGCAGACCTGGTGATTTGTAAGCCTACAAAGATGACAAATAGGTGATGGTCTGGAGTTTGCAGAGGGGAAAGTATTCAGTTCTGCAAAGGGAATGAGTCACTGTATGAAAGGAAAGTTGACAGTCTCTTTAATGAAGGCGACCTATTTTTATTTTCTTTTTATTGCCTGTGGTATCACTCAACTCATTTGGGGTCATTTGTAACATTAATATATTAGCTCATAACGTGCCCACATTTCACCAAATTTGGGGAAAGAGACATTTGTTTAAGTCAGGAATTTTCTCTTTTGTAAGCTAAAGGTGAGGCTGGAGCAATTAGATTTGTAACATGGGATTCAAGGTCATGTGAAGCTACCCAGGAAGCCAGGCACCTCTGCTTGATGTCATGCCCTTGGGCTAAACTTTGGGCAGACCTTCTGGCTGTGGTGCCAGGACAAGGCATGGTAATGGCTGTGACCTCCGTTGGAAGTAGGGCAGAGGGTTGAGCTTAGCATCTGACTGCCCTTTCTATCACACCTCTACTTCAGGAGAGTGTACAGCGACTTGGGGTCCCTAGGCATGTGTCCAATTTCTTGCCGAACTATTTTGAGGCTTTGGGGATCTTCCTGTGTCAAGCTTCACTCCAGAGAGGATAAAACAAGAAAAAAATTATTTTTCTGTTGAGATGGAGATATTCAGTTCCAACATTAGAAAGGGGTTTTTGAATTCAGAGATTTAAGAAATGTCAACATGGCTTGTAGAAGGATTTGCAAGTCTTCTAGTCAGGGTGTAAGTAGTGAGAAACATAGAAGAGGAGCAGAGTTTCATCAATGTTGAGATCAAAAAAGGGCAGGGGGCATTTTTATTCGGTTGATCATAGACTCCTCAGAGCCTTGCACAGAGAGTAGCACACAGCAGGTGCTCAGTAGATAGAGAATAAATGGTGTCCGACAGCCCCTTCTGTTCCAGATTTCTAGAACAGATCTGTTCAGGACTTTTTGTTAAATTGAAGCATAATTGACATACAACATCGTTGTAGTTTTGTATGTGTTCATCATAGTGTACATCATAGTGATTTGATATTTATATACATTGAGAATTCTTAAAGTCACCATCTGGTAAACAAGGCAATTGCAGAGAGCATGAGCCCCTGGGTCTTATGCAATACAAGAGGCACTTTGTCCTTTGCTTTGCCTCAGCCCCCAGGTTCATCGCCACAGTTAGAATAGAGCAAAGAAAGTCAGTTTCTGGACCCACAAGTCCCTTTTGCCTACCCTGTTCCCCTGTACATCAGCTAGACTCTGGTGTCTTTCTCCAGGGCCAGGACTTCATCTCATGGGCAATCTGCCAATTCTCTTCAGTTATCTTTGTTCTCAGCATTCCATTATAGAATGTTCAACTTAGAAATGTGTTGAAAGAATTTTATAGTGAACACCCATATACATACCACATAGTTTCTTCAACTGACGCCTTACTGTATTTGCTTTATCATATATTAATTCTCTATCCATTCCTCTATCCATTCAGCCGCTCATTTAATTATTTTGGCTATTACATTCCCAAGTAAGTTGCAGACATTAATACATTCCCCAAAGTACTTCAATGTTACTAACCAGAGTTCAAAATTTGTTTACAATTCCTTTATTTCTTTTCAGATGAAAATCGTGTACAGTGCAATGCAAAAATTGTCAGTATATCATTTGATGAGTTCCTATAAATGCACACACCTGTGCAACCCAGACCCTATCAAGGGACAGAACATTGACCATCACCCTAGAAAGTTTCCCATGTCCTTTCCCAGAAAACTCCTGCCTTAACACTCCTAGAGAGATCCAATATTCTCATGTTTTCACCATTGATAAATTTTGCCTATTCTAGTACTTCATATAAATACAATTGTACAATTTGTATACTTTTGTGGAATTTCTGTTCACTCAGCATGTTTTGGGGATTCATCCATCCATGTTGTTGGTTTCTTTTCATTGATGAATAGTATTTTACTGTATGAATATGCCACGGTTTATCCAGGCTCCTATTAATGGACAGCTGGTCCTCCAGTTTGGGGCTATTATGAATAAAGCTAATATGAACACTTTTGGACACACTTTTTGTGGACATGTGTTTTTGTATCCCTTTAGTAAATACCTAGGATAGAATTGCTGGGTCTTAGAAAGTGGCTGTATTTAATTTATATGAAACTGGAAGATCTTTTTCAATGTTTTTGACCATTTTCCCCTCCTACCAACCATGTACGTTTACATTTTTCTGACAATATTTGGTGCTCTCAGTCTAATTTTAGCCATGCTGATAAGTGTGGAATGGTACCTCATAGTGGTTCAATTTGCATGTCCTTGATGACTAAAGATGTTGAACGTTTTTTCACGTGCTTACTGGCCATTAATTTACCATCTTTTGTGAACTGTCTGTTCAAATCTTTTGACCATTTTTAAATTGAGTTGTTTGTCATTTTATTATTGAGTTTTAGGAGTACTTAGTATATTCAGAACACAAATTCTTTGTCAGACATGTTTTGCAGATGTCTTCTCCAGCCCTGTGGCTTGCCTATACATTTTATTAATGACATTTCTTCTGATGAACAGAGACTTAATTTTGATTAAGTGTAATTTTTTGTTTGTTTGTTTGGCTTTTGCCTTCCCCCAAGTCATGAAGATAATCTCCTATGTTTTCTTCTAGAAGTTTTGTAGCTCTGGCTTGTATATTTAGGTCTATGGTCCTTCACAAATTGATTTTTGTGGATAGTAAGATTTAGGGCAAGATTAATTTGTTTCCATATGAATATGTAATTATTTCAACACCACTTGTTCCTTTCCCAATAGGGTTGCTTTAACACCTTTGTCAAAAATAAAATAAATGTCTAAGTATGGGTCTATCTCTGGGCTCTTTATTCTGTTCTATCCATCTGTTTGTTGATCCTTGTGCCAGCACTGCGCTGTCTTGATTACTGTAGTTTTAGGGTAGGTCTTGAAGTCAAGTGGTGTTAAGTCTACACCATTGACTTCTTTTTTCAAAACTTCTTTGAATATTCTAAATTCCTTACATTTCTACAGAAATTTTAGAATCAGCTTGTCAATTTTCACTAAAAAGCATATTAGGATTATGATTAGGATTGTAATGAATCCATAGGTCAATTTGGTAATTGCTGTCTTAATATTGAATCATTCAATCCGTTAACTTAGTGTATCTCTCCATTTATTTACACCTTCAATTTCTCTCAGCATTGTTTTCTTGATTTTCTCTTTGTTGTTGATTTTCAGCAGTTTGATTATGATATGCCTGAATGTTTTTATCTTTGTTTTGTTTGGTTTGGTTTTGATATTAATCTTTCTTGGCATTTATTGAGGTTTTAGAGTCCATAACTATTTGTCTTTTTCCAAATTTATAAACTTTTCACCCATTATTTATTCAAATACTTTTCTTTTTTTTTTCTTTCTCTCCTCTCCTTCTGAGACTCCAATTATATGTATATAAGACATTCTGACATTGTTTCAAAGATCTATGAGTCTCTGCACATTTATTATATCTCTGTTCAGTTTGAATCATTTCTGATGATCTATCTTCTAGTTCATTGACTTTTTCTTCTTTCATTTCCCTTGTGCTTTTAAGCACACATTGCATTTTTATTTCAGATATTTATTTTTCAGTTCTTATGTTTTCATTTGATTCTTTTAAAATAATTTCTACTTATCTGCTAAGATTTTCTATATTTTCTTTCACTATGGATATATTTTCCTTTACATACTTGAACATAGTTACAATAACATCTTTAAAATTCTTGTCTGCTAATTCCATCATCTAAGTCATCTTAGAGTTGGACTCTGTTGATTGTGTTTTCTTTTTAAAATCTGTTTTGTTGTATGTTGAATAATTTTGGAGTGTATCTTGGTCATTATGAATGATATATTGTAAAAAGTCTGATTCTATTATGCTGTTCTAGTGAGTATTGACTTTTCTTTATTCAGGCCTTTAGAGTAGCTGAACTCAAGCTACAAAACCCTATCTCCCCAGTAGCAGCTGGAATTTCAGTTCAGCTCTTTTAGCTGTAGCTGGGACTCTTAAAGTCTGCCTCTTACATATGTGGTTTGGGGTCAGCCATAGATCTGGGCAGAGTTCATTCATAGAATGTAAGACTTCCCTTCTGCCCTGCATATCACAGACAGGGCCCCATTCTTAGGCTGAAGGTGTAAATCAGGAAACTTACCCCATGCCATTCTCTTCTTCCAGTGGTTCAGTCTCCTCTGGTTTTGCCTGTTTTTTTTCTCTCCAGTACCTTCAATTAGGTGTTCTTATATTTTGCCCAGAGTTTATATTTGTTATCTACAAGATGTATGGTCCAAGAGGAGCTACTTGGCCATACCAGAAGGTTTCAATTACCTTTTGAGTCATCTAGTTTACTTTCAACAAGATAATTCATAGCTCTTTCCCGGGATACTATTTATGTTTTATTTCAAGCACCACCTCAGATTGATCGGTTATGTTGAAGTGGATACTGAGCTTCAGCAGAAAAGGGTGAGATAATCAATAAGCAATGTCTGCCTTGGACAAAGGAGAGAAAATGTAAGCTGGATATTTGTAATTTCTGTTATGGTTACTTACAAAACAATATAATACTCAGCTGTTTGTACCTACTAGAACATCTTCTTGAAGTCTGTGTTTGCTTGTTTGATGGTTAATCTTCCCCGTTAGATGTAGACTTCATGAGAGCAGGGATTGTGCTTGTAAAATTCACTCTTATACGTTCAGTGTCTATCATGTGGAATACAGCAGGCTCTCAATAAATATTTGCTGAGTGAGTGAGAATAGTGTCTGATCAGGACCCATTCCAACTTGGTACAAGTTATCATCAGTGATCTATCTCTGAAAAAATTAAACAATTTTAGGAATACCTAATCCAGTTTCATTTTTGTTTTGGTCTTATTTTTAAAATTATATAACCAATGTGGAGAAGGAAATAGAGAACACAGATTAGCAAAAATAAAATAAATCGGGCTTCCCTAGTGGCGCAGTGGTTGAGAGTCCGCCTGCCGATACAGGGGACACGGGTTCGTGCCCTGGTCCACGAGGATCCCACATGCCGCGGAGTGGCTAAGCCCGTGAGCCATGGCCGCTGAGCCTGCGCGTCCGGAGCCTGTGTTCCGCAATGGGAGAGGCCACAACAGTGAGAGGCCCGCGTACCGCAAAAATAAATTAAAAATAAAAAAATAAATCAAATAACCCCATTTTTCTCCTCAGAGACATAACCATTTTTGTAACTTTTTTTCACATAGCTTTTTATTATCCTTCAATTTTGTTTCTCAGCCTTGGGTGCATATTCTAATTATCCGTGCATATTTGAAAAGTCATGATGTTCATGCCACATCCCAGACCAATTAAATCACATTCTCAAGGATTGGGACCCAGGCATTAGTATTGTTTTTAATTTCCAAGATGATGCCAGTATGCAATCATGAGGACCCGAAGATGTCCCAGCTAAGACTATGAGAAGTTTTTCAGATGTTATTTTCTGTATCCTACATGATACAGTCCATGCTCTCCAGGAGACTTCAAAGAAAGCAAGACTTGAAGTAATTAAATATGAAGCAATTAGAAATCAAAAGGACACCAAAGATACATAATCAAGTGCTAAACTGCATAGAAGCTGTGAGTTAACTGTGCCAGAGTAGACATTCCTGAGTGAGATCAGAAGTGGACTCACCTGTACTTCTCACTCCTGGGCAGGGAGCCCTGCCAGTTACATTGAGGGAGTCTCCTCCCTCTATAAAGGTTTGGTGAAATGGGCACAGTGACATGTTAGAATGATAGATGATGCTGATTCTACTCCTCTCTTCTTTGAAAATTTCTGCTTTACAGAATCCTAAGTCCCCAGGTTCCTGGCTTCCACCCTCTCTTTGTGGGAAAGCGTTTTAATTTAATTTTATTTTTTTAGTTTCATCTGTCTTTGTATTTTTTTAAACTTTTTTAAAATTAATTTTTATTGGAGTATAGTTGCTTTACGATGTTGTGTTAGCTTCTACTGCACAGTGTGGGAATGAGTTTCAATTCTTTAACTGACTTCAGAATTTGAGAAGACCAACCCTCAACCAGAGAATCTTCTGTGGAAAATGCCATGGCTGACTAGGTACCCTGCCCCTCTGGAGTGGAACCCAGATAAGTCGGGCATAAACATCTATCCCCACCTTATTTCTCCAGCTTGCCCTAGGGGAACTGGTCAGCAACCAAGCGTAGAGCCTTGTTCTCGACCCAGGTGGCGTAAGAGAATCTGCTGTAAAATACCTATTCTTAAGCCCTGCCCCAGAGCAATTACATAGAACCTCTGGGCGATGGTACCCAGGCATTGGTACTTTTGTCAAGGCTCCCCAGGAAATTAGGATGTGAGAAATATTGGTCAGGCAACTTCGTGGTACATTCTCATGGGTTGTGGGTGGATCTGAAATCTCCCTTCCTGCTGCTCCTAGAGGCAGCCAGGCCTTATGTTAAATAAGCTAGGGTTTGAATCCCTGCTTTGCCATGTATTGGTTGTGTGATATTGGCTAACTTACTGAACAGCTCTGACATTCCATTAGTCAATGGTAAAAGAGGCAAAGTAATAGTTCCTACCAATGAGATTCCACAAGACACCACATATAAAGCATTTGGTACACACTGTACCTAATACACGTCTGCTTCCTTCCTTTCCTGTACCTACCAGCCCCACCCTGCCTTAGCATCGCAATAAGAGCTACAGGCAGCTCTGGCTTGGTTTTCTGCTATTTCTCCTTGATCTGACCGCGGCCACTGCATCAGTCTGGATTTGCAGCCCTTGTCCCTGGATCTGGCATTCTGATCCAGGCTCCTGAACTTGATCCGGCTCTTCTTTCCTGCCTTGCAGGTTCCAGGCCCAGTTTCCAACACCTGTTTCTGTTGCTCAGCCCTAAGCCCCAAAGTGATGGTTTCTAAAAGTAACTGGCCCCACGTTGCTCCAGCTGACTTTTAGCACTGGGAGGGGGTGGGGCTAATTTTAGACTTGTCCTGGACTAATGCCTGAGAAGAAGCAAGGCCAGGCCAATCTAACTTACCCCCTCCACCGCCCAACACTCAGTATCTGGGTTGGAGTTGACAGAGAAAGTCTGAGATGTTGCCACAGGGTTTGTGTGTCTGCATCCTACCAGGCACCTTTCATGGAAATATAATACATGAAACCATTTGCCTCAAAATCCATTTGGATTTGAGCCTCAGGGGCTGTGCTGAGTGGGAGTAACCACAATGTAAACCAGAGTTTTTGATATGCTAATGCTTGTTCTGAGCTGGGACGGATTGTTTTCTGCCTCCCCGGGGGCGGAGGGGGGGGGGGCAGGGACAAGACCAGGCAGGTGTGAACAGGGCCCTGGGCCTGAGAGCCTGCAGGAAAGAGGCTTAAAAAGAGAAAAGACAGAAACGGTTACTCATTTATTTGTGTTTTAGAGACACTGAGAAGGAAATAGGGTGAAGCAGCACGGTGACAGAAAGCCCTGATTGAGAGAAGTAGGGATGACTTGGCAGCTCCTAGAACAGGCCTGGCCCAGAGGAGGCTTTTAATGACCATTTGCTGCGTGAGTGTGGAGTGAAAGGCTTCTGAGGTGGAGAAAAAGAGAGGCTTCGGGGATGCCCAGTGCGTATCTCGTGCTTTGGAAGGAAGGGCAACCAGTTCCGAGCAAATTGGGTATCAAAGAACTGTCCAGGGGACCCACAGCACCAGAAGGGATTTGTGGCCTCTGGGTCAAGAGGAAATGAGAGAGGAAATTAACTCTTACAGGGTCTGGCCCATAGACTAACAACAAAGAAGTGTTGAGGTCCCCCAGGGTTAAGAGATAAAGAAGACAGAGAAGATTAGTGAAAAGAGTAGGGCCTTACGAGTGAGTCAAACTACTGATAGTTTCCCCACTCCATCACTTAATGCTGTGTGATGTTATGCAAATTACTTAACTACTCTGAGCCGCAGTTTCTCCATATATTTATTAAACATTCACCAACAGATACTTATTGAACATTCACCAACAATTTGCTGAGCATCTATTACATGAGCCAGACAGTTGGATACTGTGGCGAACAGACCCGTTTCTTGTCCAGATGCATCTAACAGTCTGGTAGGGAAGGCAGACAAGAGAACAGGACAAGACAAAGGCAGATGGTGCTAAGTGCCGTGAAGAAAGTAAACAGGGTAAAGGATGGAGGGTCATTGGGAGAGGGATAAGGAAAGCACCCTTGAGGAGGGGTCTTGGAACTGAGCTCCGAATGGTGGGAGGAGCCGACCCTGCAGAAGAACGCTCTAGGCGGAGGGAAGAGCCGGTGCAAAGACCCCAAACAGCAGTGAGCTGGACAGGTCTACAGAACAGTAAGGATGTTCTAGACCTGTGGATGGGGAACAGTGAGCCCAGAGGAGGTGGACTGAGGTCAGGTGAGAGAGAGGCAGGAAGGCACGGGGCCTTGAGAAGAAGTCTGAATTTTGTAAGAGGAGAATAACTCCCATTTCTGGGAGCATGAGGACAGGTAGGGCTGGAGCTGCTCCAGTGGAGGACACAGTGCAGGGCAGACTCTGAGGGCAGAGGCGGTGAAGAAGTGTTTGTTAAAGAGGTGCTGGTGGGACTTGAGATCCTTAGAATGCCTCCTGGATGTCAGCTGGAGCTGAATAGGTAGGAACCCCTGCCAGAGAAAAAAAACATTTGAAATCTGGTCTACGGCAGAACCTTTTTCTCTTGTTTTTGGCCTCGCAGTATGCCTTGTGAGATCTTAGTTCCCCGGGCCCTAGGCAGTGAAAGCACTGATTCCTAACCACTGGACCACCAGGGAATCCCCAGAATCTTTTTGATTAATATAATTCAAAATCTACTTCTGGGAAGAAATGAGTGCTCCTGATAAAATGCTTAACTAATCTATTTTCTGATCAAATTTAACTAGATTAAACTTTGTTCTGGGAATCTAATCACCTAACCTCCTACTTGCCAATGGTCTTAATGTTTTTATTTTGTTTTGTTTTGTTTTGTTTTATTTTGCCGTACGCGGGCCTCTCACTGCTGTGGCCCCTCCCGTCGCGGAGCGCAGACTCAGCGGCCGTGGCTCACGGGCGCAGCCGCTCCGCCGCACGTGGGATCTTCCCGGACCGGGGCACGAATCCGTGTCCCCTGCATTGGCAGGCGGACTCCCAACCACTGCGCCAATGGTTTTAATGTTTAGCCAAATGTTTAATGTTTAGCCATTATGTTTAATGGTCTTAATGTTTAGCCAAATGTTTAACCAAATAATCTTTCTTTTCTTTTTGTAACATAAAATGTAATTATTTTATGTTACAATAATGATGTAACTATTCTCCTCGCCTAAAAAAAAAAAAAAAAAAAAAAAAGCCTACCAAAAGTGAATCTTTGAATTCATCGACTGGAGGCCTCTTCACCTGCCACAAGATTGTAATAAAACATTGACCTGTGCTTTCAATGAAATTTTCTGTAAAGTTGTCTGTAACACCCTGGTGTGGCAGCCAGTAGACGTGTGAAGACTTCTTCAAGTTTTCTGTGAGCCCGTGGCCCCTTCGCCCCCTGAGCTCCTTCTTGTAGCTCCTGTGCTGTCTCTGGCTGTACATGGCCTTAGCTGTGGGACTTCTGCTAAAATCCAGGTCCTATGAGCCCTTGTGATTTGGTGAGGAGTGAGAGAAAGGCTATTATGCATCGAGTTGTGTCCCCCCCATTATGAGGTACTGGGGTCCTAACCCCAGTACCTCATAACGCCATCTCATCTGGAGGCAAGTTCTTCACAGAGATCATCAAGTTAAAATGAAGTCATTAAGGTGGGTCCTAATCTAATATGACTAGCTTCCTTATAAAAAGGGGAAATTTGGAGGCAGACCTATACCCAAGAAGAACCATGTGAAGATGAAGTAGAGATCAGGGGGATACTTCTACAAGCTAGGGTACACCAAAGATTTCCAGCAAATCACCAGAAGCTAGGGGAAAAGCATGGAACAGCTCACGGCCCCCTGAAGGAACCAACCCTGCCGACACCTTGGGTTTCGAACTTCCAGCCTCCAGAGCTGTGAGACAACACACTTCTGTTTAAGCCACCCAGTATGTGGTACTTTGTTATGGCAGCACTAACAAACTAATAGGAGGACTTTAAAGGGAACATTTATAAAACATGATTCTCAAAGCCTCCTTCAGCATCCCCAGCATGGAGTAGCACAGACTCTTCGACCTACCTTGTCCTAGCCTCTCTCTTTCTTTCCGGCTCTTTCTCCATCTCCCTTATACCCCATCTCCTCCCAACTCCACCCTTTCTCCCTCTTTCTTCTCTCATCTCCTCAGAAAAAAACAAAATTTCTTTTCTTATGTCATGCATAAGGGTCTCGTGCCCACCTGAAATAACTTATCAAATTTTAAAGTAAATTTTGTATACAATTATAATAAATGCCCACAATCCTTAAGGTAAAGCTTGATGAAGCCCAGCTTTCCTGCTGAGGTTTCCCTCCTTCCCCCTATCCCCCAACGGTGGATCCTAGACACTCAGTACACTGGCCCATGTCCTTCAGTGCTGCCACTTCCCAATCCTCGAGGTTCTCCATTCATCCAGAGAGGCCCTTTTCATTTCAATCACCCAAGGAAAATATGCTGAGGATATTTTTTTAAATGTGGGGAATTAACAAAGATCAAGGTATCTTTCCATTGCTTTTTTTCAGCTCCTGACTTCATGTTGACATGAGAGCAGAAAGTGACTCTGGATTTCTGTCCTCTCTTCTTATTCCTGAGAGTGGCTCCCACCGCCCAGACTTCTAGGAGGGAATGATGACCCTTCTCTGTAAAGGCTCTTTTCCTCAGCACTGGTTCTGTGAGGTAATTAGAGCAGAAAAATGGGTGCCGCATGGGTTGAGTTAAATTTGATACAGAGCTAGACCTTGAGAGTTAGCATACAAGGAGAAATTTGCATAGAATTCAAAGTAGCATAGACAGTCTCTTATAAACTATCATTTTGGAGACTGAAATGCCATTTTTCAGTAAGTCCAACACAACCATTGCATCCTATACAGATGCCATCCTGCCATTCCTTCAGATGAAGGAGCTGCCTTTTAGACAGACAAGCATTGTACTGTGTCATTCTATCTAGCATCACATGTAGAATGGCAAGTATCTCAAACTGAAGCTGACCGAGGGAGCCTGAGATTCATGGCTCCCATCTCACATTCCTTCTGGAGCACGTTTATTACATAGACTGGTTTATTAAACAGAATTGCCCACAGTATTTAAATGGCTGTTCTCTCTCTTGAACCCCAAGTTCATAGGGTTTGATTTGCTTCATGACCCTTCACCATATAGTAATTCAGATAAATTTTTATCATCTTAAAAACCCATTCAGAATTTGTCTTTAGGTGAAAATCACCTTTAAGTGGAATTTTGTTTAAAAAGGAGGAATAACCGACTTTACTTTCAGTGGTGTCAGCTGCATCAGACTGATTTGCAGGAGACCAAACCTCCCACTGACAAACAAACAAACAAACAACAGAAAGGCTATACTTTAAAAACAGCTAAAGGAATTAGAGTGTTACCGTGGAAACCAGGACTTGAGAGGACAAGGTCTCTGAGTGAAGAGGAAACTCTGGTTGAGGTGGGCCTGATATTCTACCCTCTCCTCAAGGGATTTGCCAGCTCATAATTAGTTTAGGTTGAGAGACTGAGAAGCCAAGCAGAAAGCAATGCGGTGGTTAAGCAGAGCTTTGAGCACAAATTGAAGTTCAGGACCACCAAGGGAGCCAGGATGGAAGGACCAAGAGAGAAAGGAGCACAGTGAAGTGATTTTGACAATTTGAGATGCTTTTCTCCACAAAGCATTTGTCTATTCATAAGTTGCATGGTGTCATGCTGATTAGTCAAGCAGAAAGCGTCAGATAAGAGGTTGAGAACTTAGGCAGGCTTCGGCCATCTCAGCATGGTAAGGAGAGGGAACCTGGGAATCTTAGGCTTCCGTTTGTCGTCTTGAGAGCTGTGCCCCAGAAATAAAGGCAAATATGAAAGAGACTCAGTGTTACAAAAATTGAAATGCAGCTTGAAATCAGTCCAATCCCCCTTTGGACTGCCTTGGAGAAGTCATTTGGGCTGTAAATTTACAGTAGGTGACTGTTGCCCACTGACCTGTGGTTACAAAAATAAGCAGAGGCTCTAAGGCAGCCCTGGAAGGCAGCCCTCTGCAGGAATTCTGATAGAATGGTTGTGCTCGTCCCCAAGTTCAGCAGCACCTGCCCCTGTTTAGGTACCACTCGGAGTGTGATACGAAAAGAGGCTTTAAGATGTATCTTTGTCCTCAAGGCATTTGCCATCTATGGGGTGGAGGAGTGGGGGTGGGGAGGGGAGGAGACCAACCAAAGAGTGTGACAAGTGCTATGAAAGAATGAATTAAAAAGATGTCCTGGGAGCTTAGGGGATGGGGCGCCTAATCTACTCTTGAAGTATGTGTGTTGGGGGCAGGAGGGGAGAGGCTTCCCAAAGAAAGTGACACCTCAGCTGAGTCCAAAGGACCAGTAGGATTTTCCCAGATGAAGAAGGTGAAGGGTATTAAAAGCAGGGGGGATAACATGTGCAAAGAAAAAGAGAGCATGACTTGTCCAGCAAACAGCAAGTAATTCCGTCTGATGAACTTACCCAGTACCATGAGGGGAGAATCAAGAAGGAAAGCTGGAGAGAGAGGCAGGAACCAGATCATGAACCGGAAGTTAAGGAGAACCTCAAGCCATGCTCAGCAATTTTAACAGTCTACTTGAAATGGTACACTTACCTAGGGCAGCGCAGCACAGGACCACATCATTTTGTTCCTTCTAGAAGCAGTGGTTATCTCATATGATGAACTCTAATTGCCAAGTGCACATGTCTTTGATGAATAAACTGATCAATAAAGAGGCGAATACTGCAGTACAGGTGGCATGTTATCATGGCTTGAATTGGTGAGTGGCCTTGAAAAGGGAACAGATATGAAAGATATTTGAGAGCTGTACCTGGCTGATTGGCCTTCGTGAGTGAGCGCGAGATATTTGAGAGCTGTACCTGGCTGATTGGCCTTCGTGAGTGAGCGCGAGGGAGGAGTTAAGGATGACGCTTAGGTTTCTAGCTTGGGCAATTAGACTCATTTTCTTATGAAAAATAATTTTAGTCGGTGCCTTATTTATCTGCCTTCTAGAGTGAAAGCATCTTAGATGAAGAACTCCAAAACCACAAAAATATATTGAATACTGGCTACGTGTCAGGCACCTCTATTATCCCATTCATTCTTCACAACCCAAAGAGGTTAGTACTATTATATTTTACCATTTGAAAGATAAGAAAACCTGTTCTAGATCCCCCAAATTGTAAATGGATGACTTAGAATTTGAGTCCAAGTGTATCTTACCCTAGAACCTGAACTCTTAATATTAAGCTCTTTTAGGTGATCGTACTTGGATTTGAACGTTAAGCTGCTTTGAGTTGGTTCTTGAATCCACCCAATTTGGTGTGACTCATAGAGCTGACCCCACAAGTGACAGAATCAGTGTTTGTAGGTCCTCTTACGCTGGGAGCCTTGGATGCTGTGTAGACGGAAACTGTGCCAGTGGTTAAGTGGGCTGAGACCTGAGAATAGAAATCCAGGGGCCTGGGGCTGCTTCCTAGCTCCCTCCCCTCGGTGGGTCCCATCTGGGGAGGCTCAGAAACAGGAGCTCTGCCAGCCATTTAGCACTTCTGCTGAGGATCCACACTTGCCATGAAAACCAATTAGTGTCAGCTGGGTCCAGGTGCTGTTCCCAGGACTGTGACCACGAACAGCACTGAGCAGCATGTGCAGGGAACTCATTACACTGGCGCCTCCATCCCATCCCTCTTCCTCCAGAAAGGGGACCTGGAAACGCTCTATTGCATCCCTCTCTGAAAGGACTGCAGCCCCCTTCTCTCTCTAGCCCTCCAATGGCAGACAGGCACATTTTAATCAGTACGGTGGCCCTATGACTCCCAGATTGCCTTCAGACTCCTCCTGGATTCACTGACTGGGTCTCCGGACCCAAACCAGGCAGTGACCCTAATGATCCTGATAATAATCATTCCCATAATCACAGCTTAGAATCTGCAAAACACTTTCACTTGGATGAGCTCCTGTCATCTTCAGAGCTCCTGTCATCTTCACCGCAGGGCAGGGTGGGTATTATCATTGCCCTTGCAGCGGAGGAAACCAAGACAGAGCGGTGAAATGACACTGGTCAGTGACCACTTTAGGGCGAGTGCTACGCTAACGGGATCGCCTTAGAACCCAGGGTCAGTGAAGGTAGGGCACCCTAGCCTCGGGTACCAGCCAGGAGTGGGGGGTGTGGTGGATTTTGTAGGGCTGCTGCTGTGAGTGATTCCTTGGAAAGGAGAACTTCTGAGCTATTCCCCTTTGGTGCCCAGGGCTCATTTGTGGAGCTGCCTGGGCCCAGCCCAAATCTGTCTGCACAAGGCGACCCCAGTCTCTTCTGCAGGGCCAAGAATCTTCACCCACCGCTGTTGGGACAGGTCTAGACCACTCCTAGTTTGCCCCAGAGAGGAATGTCAGCCATCCCCTATGCCAGGATGACAGGCTGCCCTTCAAAACAGCCTTGAGAGAGGGGCCTGGAAGTGGTGCCTGTCGTCTTTCTCACCCCTGGGAGCTTTTCACATCAAGTTTGAATGGAATCTAATACAGGATGGGCAAACTGAAGCACGTTCTCCTGTAGAGGTGATGATTGCTCCCCTCCTCATGTATGGTTATTTGGATGAGGCTTACAAGTCCATTTGAAAGATGTACGTTTCTGTCTGCAAGCAAAGCGACATGCCAGCTCCCCGCCCTGGGCCCCCAACGCTCTTTGTGAGGTCTGTGTCTGTCAAAGACGCTTCTCATCACCTTGGATTAAGTCCCCTGCCCCTGAGCCAGTCTTTTCATATTCCCAACATTCCAGGAAATGGAAGGAAGGCAGGAAGGAAGGGAAGGAATAAAGGGGTCAGGGGCTGTGGTCAATTCCACTACTTTGGTCTATAGGGGCAGCAATACAACTTTAGGTTCAAGAAACCTGGTGTTGAATCCTGGTTCTGCCACTTAGTTCCGTGTTCGTGAACAGGTTTTTCCACATTTTGGAGTTTGGATTCCTTAGCTATAAAATGGGGATATTAACACCGGCTCAGCCTGACTCAGAAAGATGTGAGGACTGTGAACCATAAAACAAGGCAAAGTGCTTGAGTGTCAGCCTGGGACAGCCTCATTGCTAGGACTTGCCCTGCCGGCGGTTCTGATGGGGAGCTCTACGTTACCAAGCCCAGTTTGGGCATGGAGACTGGGGAAAGCAGAAAAGAAGCAGTGGGTTGGTGGGCTTCAATTCAGGAAGACAGGCAGGTCTGGGGCATCAGGATAGAGGAAAGCCATGCCCACAATTTCAGCTTTTCTCTGGGCCTTAAATTTTGCACAAATGGCTATCTGCCACGATTATGATCTTACTGAACCTCAAGTGATTCTGGAAGGGGAAACCTCTAAGTGACAGCTCCACAGGGGTTAAGGGACAGGGCTGGGACTAAACTCTATGCCTCCTGAGGCTTATGCCTGTACCCTTTCTCCATATCAGTCACCCTGATAGGGAGGGACATTTTGACTTGGGGATAGAGCAAGGAAAGTTGAGATTATTTTGGAGAATCGGCCACTTCAGGGAGATTAGGCCTGGGCTAAGAGGAACTGTAGCGAGACTCGTCTAAGAACCATGGCACAGGATGAGGGCCCTGGGAATCTGAACAGGAAGTAAGGGAGAAAGTACAGAAATGTACTCATTCATTCCTGGTTCACCCATTCATTCGTTCTGATAGGGTCTTCCAGACAAGTGAGAACTGGAATGGAGAGACCCAGACTGGCAACTTGGGGACGGGAGAAGCTCACAGAGTGTGTGTTGGGGGGCATGAAGGGAGGGATGGGGATGCTCTTAGATCTGCCAACAGGGGTTGACAGAGCATCAGCGTGAGTCTGAAACAATAAGCAAAGCCAGGCAGATGTGTAACCAGTTCACCAACGTAAAGGGACTGGGTCAGAGAAAGATCTAGTTCCCAGGGCTCAGGACTGAAACACAAAGCTCCAGAGCAGAGGGAGAAAGTTTTAAAGGCTGGAGCTGGGCAGGGGGAAGATAGCCTGGGGCAGCTCCCTGAGTACAGGGGTTGAAGGGTGAGAGAGCGTTGGAGAGGTACGAAGTCAGATGGAAAGGATGCCAAGGTACGGCTTTAGATTGATTCCTGGGACACTGGGTACCATAGGAAGGTTTCCACAAGGGAAGGGGCATGATTGGGGTTGCATTCTAGAAAGACCACTCTGGCTGCAGCAGGAGTCACTGGAGGAGGACCAGTAATTAGAAGGCTGCTGAGGGTCTTAGTTGATTCAGTGACGATGGTGAGAGAGAAATGAGAGGTGTGAAGAGGCAGAATCCACCCGACTTAGGAATACTTTGAGTATAGGATGACGGGTGAAACAGAGGGCAATGTCCGGAATGACTTCCAGATTTACTGACCTGAAGACCAGAGAACTTGATTCAGAACCCCCAGTTGGCCATTATTTTCAAACTTTCACAACACAGATCCCCTTGTTGGCCTCGCTTTCTACTTCTCAGAACAGGAAAGTTGATCTGGAGTAGGGATTTTCTAATTATAGTCCCCAGGGCCAACCTTCTGGGTGTGGCTGGATTCAGAAGATCTGGCTCACGTGCTGTGACATTAGGCAGGACACAGTATTTCTGAACCTGGGTCTGCATTTGTATAAGTGGAGATAATTATCCATTTATTCAAGAAATAGACACACTCGGCAAGAGATGAAAAGACTGAAACTTGGTTTGTGCCTCAGGGAACTCACAGCCCAGGAAGAGAAGCAGACATATAAACAAATTATTATAATACAAAGGAGCTTAGTGAGTGCCATGATGATGTAACATGTAGACGGAGGGAGGTGGCCCAAAGAAGGCAGGGACAAGCGAGTGCAGGAGCGGCATCTAGAGATAGGACGAGGGTAGCCAGGTAGATGCCGGGAGAGCAAGCTCTGCCTTGAAAGAATCAGACTGAGCCTTGCATCCCCTCCCCCAACCCTTTGTTGCCCTTCCTTGACCCTTACCTCTCCTTTCTGCCATCTAAATAGCAAACCTCTTCCTTACCTGCAGGTGAGGCTCTGAGGGATTTCTCAGAAAGCAAGACTTGGATCAAGTCCATATTATTAACACCCAGCATCATGAGGTGGACACACCAATGGTGGAAGTCCAGGCATCCAAGACTCCACTTCCTTCCATAAGGTGATACTGACATGGAGACTAGGTCGTGCAGGTTCTGGAGAACTGATGCTGCATTTCGTTCATAGTTGTATTCCCAATGCCTCACACCATGCCTGGGACATGGTAGGTGACCAATACTTGTGTGTTGAATAAATAGAGCTCCACAGAATCTTTCAACTTCAAAGGGTCAGTGCCTCATTTATTTCCCAGCCTCCAAGCAGAGCTGCCTCTCAACCACCACACCTCGACCGTTCAGGCTCTTTAACAGATTTAACGGCACCCGCCTAAGAAATAGACAGGGATGGAGCACATCTCACTTTTTATTTCAGATTATTTTTTTATTGAAGTATAGTTAATTTACAATGTTTTGTCAGTTTCAAGTGTACAGCAAAGTGATTACATACATTTTAAGTTATACATATATATTTATATAGATGTATTCTTTTTCAGATTCTTTTCCATTATAGGTTATAACAAGATATTATGTATAGTTCTCTGTGCTCTACAGTAGGTCCTTGTTGCTTATCTATTTTATATACAGTAGTGTGCATATGTTAATTCCAAATTCCTAATTTATCTCCCCCCACCCCTAGCCCCTCTAGTAACCATAAGTTTGTTTTCTATGTCTGTGAGTCTATTTCTGTTTTGTAAATAAGTTCATTTGTATCATTTCTTTTAGATTCCACATATAAGTGACGTCATATGCTATTTGTCTTTCTGTCTGACTTAGGTCACTTAATATAATCTCTTGGCCCATCCATGTTGCTGCAAATGGCATTATTTCATTCATTTTCATGGCTGAGTAATATTCCATTTTAATCACATCTCATATTTCTAAATTTTATTTTATTTGATGAGTGCACATTGGGCACCTCCTCTGTGCCAGTCTCTGGACACAGAGATGAATGTGACCTCAAGAATGTCACCGCCTAGTTGGGGGACAGATATTGCATTCATAATTGCCATACAGTAAAGGCCCAAGGAGGAGGGGACTGGCGATCTAGGTGGGAGATGCTTGAGCTACATCTTGAAAAATGATAGGTGTTCAACAGGTGGCTAGGCTGGTGGGGCCAGGGGAGAGAATATGGTAACTAGGATTTAAGACGAGAGCATTTAAGACGAGAGCTACCTATAGGTATAATGTTTACAGCAGTGCTACTCAAAGGGCTAAGGAACTCTCCCAGCACTGCTTCCTTCAACAAGGAAGTCTTATGATAAACAAACTGTTGGGCTGCATCCTGTAGGCCTGCAAGGCTGTACTTGCCCAGCTTCAAGACTGAAGAAAGAGCCTGGAATCAGTAACAGAGACATCAGTGGTTTAATGGATGGGGGAGCGTATATGACTTAGGCAAGGTCCTGGAGTGACACCCCACCTTGTGTGGTAGATGATGGGCAGGGAATGGCATGGCATGGCAGAAGTTTTCACTCCTGGGGTGGGGACGATTGCCAGTTATAAGGGGAGTTGACATCAGGTTGGCTCATCGGTTACCAGGGAAACCAGCAGAAGGGCATGCCTCTCACTGCCCCTTTGATAAGAACAGTCACTAACTGGGGCCTGGGGCGATTATGCAGGAAGGTCAGTGTTGTGAGTAGGTTGTAGGTAAAACAGGCACTGGTCAGGCAGGGGGTGTACAGGGAGCGAGAGAACAGCCATCCTGAGTGGCCTGACCATACACCAACTATCCTCTGAACTAAACTGTGTGTTTAGTGACCACTGATTTACATTCTGGCACAGGCTTCTCTATGGAATCATTAACAAATTATTTGTAGATAGGGGTTTTGCCCCCAGAAAAATCTTATGAGGTTGGCAGGGTAAGTATCCATATATTCATTTTACAGGATGGAAGTTAAAACTCAGAGAGGTTAAGGTTCAAGTCACATTGCAGGTCAGCAGTGAGGCCGGGATTCGGAGCTGGGAGGCCCCTCCTAGCCCTCCTCTTTTCTAGGCTGCGTGGGAAAGCACCACTGACTGGTAAGAAGGCTTCATGTCCAGCGCATCCCTAGAAACAAATGTCAGAAAGAGAATCTGGTATAGGTGGTCACATGTGTGACCTCAAATGGCCTTTCTCATGTTCCTCTGTCTCATATTCTTGCCGTATCATAAATAGAGGCAGGATGACTCTTCCTTTCCATCCATCCACCCTGGAGCCACCCCCACGTGCCATCCCAGGAGAGCCTCCTCCAACTCAGCCCTCTGTTTGAACACTTGACATTTCACTACCTGGAAGGGCTGGGCATCTGCCCCGTGGGAGAGATTATCTCATAGATACAGCAAGTATCTCCTCAAAATAGGCTTCACTTTCAACAGATGCCATTCTGGGCATGTTGTTCTTACCCTGGCCAGGTGGGCCATGGTACTGTGCTAGGATAGGTAAGCTATCCTGTCTATTCCCTTAGAACACAGCTCCCTAGGCAGGGCCTCCCCAAGCCCCACCCCCACCCCCCCACAGGTGAAGAAGCCAAGAGTAATTGGAGACAGCTATGGAAGAAGTTACATAGGCCAGGAGAGAAGGGACCTTCAAGCTCTCAGGAAGTATAAGTCTGCAGTTATGGTCTGGCCATTCCTCCAAGCAGCAAGCTAGTGGGGAAAGCTCTAGGGTCCAGCTCTGTGGTTTCCACAGCCATCTGACTGTGGGACATTCCATGAAACTGGAGTGAGCTGCAGAGGGTCAAGGGCTCTAAAGCCCAGCTTCTCAGAACACAGCCATGCATCCTGTCCTGGAGGGGTTCCTGCCTGGAAAGGACCTCAAACACAGCTTCTCCCAGCTGCAGACCCTCAGCTGGGAAGAAGTCTGGGTCTCCAGACTTTTAGAAGCTGAGTCTGGAACACCAGGAGGATAAAGAAGTAAACTATTAGACGTTTATTTCTCCAAAGAAGACAGACAGATGGCCAAAAAGCACATGAAAAGATGCTCAACATCACTAATTATTAGAGGAATGCAAATCAAAACTACAATGAGGTATCACCTCACACTGGTCAGAATGGCCATCATCAAAATATCTAAAAACAATAAATGCTGGAATACGTGTGGGTAAAAGGGAATCCTCCTACACTGTTTGTGGGAATGTAAATTGGTTCAACCATTATGCAGAACAGTATGGAGGTTATTTCAAAAGCTAAATATAGAACTACCGTATGATCCAGCAATCCCACTCCTGGGTATATATATGGAGAAAACCATAATTCGAAAAGATACATGCAACCCAAAGTTCATCACAGCATTATTTACAGTAACCAAGACAGGGAAGCAACTTAAATTTTATCTATTGAGAGAAGAATGGATAAAGAAGATGTGGGTCAAGACAGCAGAGCAGAAGGACGTGTACTCACTTCCTCTTGCAAGAGCACCAGAATCACAACTAACTCCTGAACAGTCATTGATAGGAAGACACTGGAACTCACAAAAAAGATACCCCACATCCAAAGACAAAGGAAAAGTCACATTGAGATGGTAGAAGGGGCATAATCAAAATAAAATCAAATCCCATAACCGCTGGGTGGGTGACTCACGAACTGGAGAACACTTATACCACAGAAGTCTACCTCCTGGAGTGAAG
Source organism: Aethalodelphis obliquidens (assembly GCF_003676395.1). Taxonomy (NCBI): domain Eukaryota; kingdom Metazoa; phylum Chordata; class Mammalia; order Artiodactyla; family Delphinidae; genus Aethalodelphis; species Aethalodelphis obliquidens. Next base: position 4,133,181 of record NW_020838004.1, on the reverse strand, counting down.
GTACTGAGCCCCATGTCAGGCTTCCCAACCTGGGGGTCCAGCAATGGAAGGAGGAATTCCCAGAGAATTAGACTTTGAAGACTAGCAGGATTTGATTGCAGGACTACGACAAGACTGGGGGAAACAGAGACTCTCAGAACACACACTAAGTAGTGTGCGCATCAGGACCCAGGGGACACTGACCCCTTAGGAGACTGAACCAGACCGACCTGCTAGGGTTGGAGAGTCTCCTGCAGAGGCGGGGTTTGGCTTTGGCTCACTGTGGGGACAAGGACACTGGCAGCAGAAATTCTGGGAAGTATTACTTGGCATGAGCCCTCCCAGAATCCACAATTAGCCCCACCAAGTAGCTGGGTATGTTCCAGTGCTGGGTTGCCTCAGGCCAAACAACCAACAGGGAGAGAACAAAGCCCCACCCATCAGCAGACAAGCAGATTAAAGTTTTACTGAGCTCTGCTCACCAGAGCAACAGCCAGCTCTACTCTCCACCAGTCCATCTCAACAGGAAGCTTGCACAAGCCTCTTAGATAGCCTCATCCACCAGAGGGCAGACAGCAGAAGCAAGAAGAACTACAGTTCTGCAGCCTGTGGAAAGAAAACCACATTCACAGAATGATAGATAAAATGAAAAAGCAGAGGACTATGTACCAGATGACGGAACAATTAGAAACCCCATAAAAGCACCTAAATGAAGTGGAGATAGAAAAATAATGAAAAATATCTTCCAGAAAAATAATTTAGAATAATGATAGTGAAGATGACTCAGGACCTCATAAAAAGATTGGAGGCAAAGATCAGAAAGATGCAAGAAATGTTTAACAAAGACCTAGAAGAATTAAAGAACAAACACCTAGAAGAATTAAAGAACAAACAAACAGAGATGAACAATACAATAACTGAAATGAAAACTACACTAGAAGGAATCAATAGCAGAATAACTGAGGCAGAAGAATGGATAAGTGACCTGGAAGACAGAATGGTGTAATTCACTGCTGCAGAACAGAATAAAGAAAAAAGGATGAAAAGAAATGAAGACAGCTTAAGAGACATCTGGGACAACATTAAAAGCAACAACATGTGTATTATAGGGGTCCCAGAAGGAGAAGAGAGAGAGAAAGGAGGTGAGAAAATATTGTGAAAACTTCCCTAATGTGGGAAAGGAAATAACCACCCAAGTCCAGGAAGCGCAGAGAGTCCCAAGCAGGATAAACTCAGGGAGAAACATGCTGAGACACATAGTAATCAAACTGAAAAAATTAAAGACAAAGAAAAATTATTAAAAGCAACAAGGGAAAAATGACAACATACAAGGGAACTCCCATAAGGTTAACAGCTGATTTCTCAGCAGAAACTCTACAAGCCAGAAGGGAGTGTCATGATATATTTAAAGTGATGAAAGGGAAGAACCTACAACCAAGATCACTCTACCTGGCAAGGATCTAATTCAGATTCGACAGGAAATCAAAAGTTTTACAGACAAGCAAAAGCTAAGAGAATTCAGCACCACCAAACCAGCTTTACAACAAATGCTAAAGCAACTTCTCTAAGTGGGAAATACAAAAGAAGAAAAGGACCCACAAACACAAAACAATTAAGAAAATGGTCATAGGAACATACATATTGATAATTACCTTAAATGTGAATGGATTAAATGCTCCAGCCAAAAGACACAGGCTCGCTGAATGGATACAAAAACAAGACCCATATATATGCTGTCTACAAGAGACCCACTTCAGACTGAGGGACACATATAGACTGAAAGTGAGGGGATGGAAAAAGACATTCTATGCAAGTGGAAATCCAAAGAAAGCTGGGGTAGCAATTCTCATATCAGACAAAATAGACTTTAAAATAAAAAATGTTACAAGAGACAAAGAAGGACACTACATAATGATCAAGGGATCAATCCAAGAAGAAGTATAACAATTATAAATATTTATGCACCCAACATAGGAGCACTTCAATACACAAGGCAAATGCTAACAGCTAAAAAAGAGGAAATTGACTGTAACACAATAATGGTGGGGGACTTTAACACCTCACTTATACCAAGGGACATATCACCCAGGCAGAAAATTATTAAGGAAACACAACCTTTAAAAGACACAATAGAACAGATATATGTAATTGATATTTATAGGACATTCCATCCAAAAACAACACATTACCCTCTCTTCCCAAGTGCACACAGAACATTCCCCAGGATAGATCACATCTTGGGTAACAAATCAAGTCTCGGTAAACTTAAGAAAATTGAAATCATATCAAGCATCTTGTCCTACGACAATGCTATGAGATTAGAAATCAATTACAGGGGAAAAAACCTAAACACAAACACATAGAGGCTAAACAATACATTACTAAATAAGCAAGAGATCACTGAAGAATTCAAAGAGGAATTCAAAAAATACCTAGAGACAAATGACTACAAAAACAAGACAATCCAAAGCCTATGGGATACAGCAAAAGCAGTTCTAAGAAGGAAGTTTATAGCAATACCTACCTCAAGAAACAAGAAAAATCTCAAATAAACAATCTAACCTTACACCTAAAGGAACTAGAGAAAGAAGAAAAAACAAAACACAAAGTTAGTAGAAGGAAAGAAATCATGAAGAGCAGAGCAGAAATAAATGAAATAGAAACAAAGAAAACAATAACAAAGATCAATAAAACTAAAAGCTGGTTCTTTGAAAAGTTAAACAAAATTGATAAACGTTTAGTCAGACTCATCAAGAAAAAGAGGGAAAGGACCCAAATCAATAAAGTTAGAAATGAAAAAAGAAAAGTTACAATGGACACCACAGAAATACAAAGCATCCTAAGAGACTACTACAAGCAACTCTATGCCAATAAAATGGACAACCTGGAAGAAATGGACAAATTCTTAGAAAGTTATAACTTTCCAACACTGAACCAGGAAGATATAGAAAATATCAGACCAATCACAGGTAGTGAAATTGAAACTGTGATTAAAAATCTTCCAACAAACAAAAGACCAGGGCCAGATGGCTTCACGGGTGAATTCTATCAAACATTTAGAGAAGAGCTAACACCCATCCTTCTCAAATTTTTCCAAAAAATTGCAGAGGAAGGAACGCTGCCAAACTCCGTCTACAAGGCCACCATCACTCTGATACCAAAACCAGACAAAGATACTACAAAAGAGAAAATTACAGACCAAAATCACTGATGAATATAGATGCAAAAATCCTCAGCAAAACACTAGCAAAGAGAATCCAGCAACAGATTAAAAGGATCATACACCATGATCAAGTGGAACTTATCCCAGAGATGCAAGGATTCTTCAATATATGCAAATCAATCAATGTGATACACCATATTAACAAAATGAAGAATAAAAACCATATGATCATCTCAGTAGATGCAGAAAAAGCTTTTGACAAAATTCAGCACCTATTTAAGATAAGAACTCTCCAGAAAGTGGGCATAATAAAGGCCATATACGACAAACCCTCAGGAAACATCATTCTCAATGGTGAAAACCTGAAAGCATTTCCTCTAAGATAAGGAACAAAACAAGGATGTCCACTATCACCACTATTATCCAACATAGTTTTGGAAGTCCTAGCAATGGCAATCAGAGAAGAAAAAGAAATAAAAGGAATCCAAATTGGAAAAGAAAAACTGTCACTGTTTGCAGATGACATGACACTATACATAGATAATCCTAGAGATGCCACCAGAAAACTACTAGGGCTAATCAATGAATTTGGTAATGTTGCAGGATACAAAATTAATGCACAGAAATCTCTTGCATTCCTATACACTAACAGCAAAAGATCAGAAAGAGAAATTAAGGAAACAATCCCATTCACCATTGCAACAAAATGAATAAAATACCTAGGAATAAACCTACCTAAGGAGGTAAAAGACCTGTATGCAGAGAACTATAAGACACTGATGAAAGAAATCAAAGATGACACAAACAGATGGGGAGATATACCATGTTATTGGATTGGAAGAATCAATATTGTGAAAATGACTATACTACCTAAAACAATCTACAGATTCAATGCCATCCCTATCAAATTACCAATGACATTTTTTACAGGACTAGAACAAAAAATCTTAAAATTTGTATGGAGACACAAAAGAACCCAAATAGCCAAAGCAATCTTGAGGGAAAAAAACGGAGCTGGAGGAATCAGACTCCCTGACTTCAGACTATATTACAAAGCTACAGTAATCAAGACAATATGGTACTGGCACAAAAAACAGAAGTATAGATCAATGGAACAAGATAGAAAACCCAGAGATAAACCCACACACCTATGGTCAAGTAATCTATGACAAATGAGGCAAGGATATACAATGGAGAAAAGACAATCTCTTCAATAAGTGGTGCTGGGAAAACTGGACAGCTACATGTAAAAGAATGAAATTAGGACACTCTCTAACACCATACACAAACATAAACTCAAAATGGATTAGAGACCTAAATGTAAGACCGGACACTATAAAACTCTTAGAGGAAAACACAGGAAGAACACACTTTGACACAAATCACAGCAATATCTTTTTTGATCCACCTCCTGGAGTAATGGAAATAAAAATAAAAATAAACAAATGGGACCTGATGAAACTTCAAAGCTTTTGCAAAGCAAAGAAAACCATAAACAAGACGAAAAGACAACCCTCAAAATGGGAGAAAATATTTGCAAATGACTCAACAAACAAAGGATTAATCTCTAAAATATATAAACAGCTCATGCAGCTCAATATTAAAAAAAACACACAACCCAATCCAATAATGGGCAGAAGACCTAAATAGACATTTCTCCAAGGAAGACATACAGATGGCCAAGAAGCACATGAAAAGCTGCTCAGCATCACTAATTATTAGAGAAATGCAAATCAAAACTACAATGAGGGTCTTCCCTGGTGGCGCAGTCGTTAAGAATCTGCCTGCCAATGCAGGGGACACGGGTTCGAGCCCTGGTCTGGGAAGATCCCACATGCTGCAGAGCAACTAAGCCCGTGAGTCACAACTACTGAGCCTGCGTGTCTGGAGCCTGTGCTCCACAACAGGAGAGGCTGTGACAGTGAGAGGCCCACGCACTGCAATGAAGAGTGGCCCCTGCTCGCTGCAACTGGAGAAAGCCCTCACCCAGAAACGAAGACCAACACAGCCAAAAATAAATAAATAAATTTATTTAAAAATAAATAAATAAAAATTTAAAAAAAATAAAAAAATAAAATACATTTCCCTGGATTCAGGAAATAATACATCTACATTCAAAAAAAAAAAAAAAACTACAATGAGGTGTCACCTCACACCAGTTAGAATGGGCATCATCAGCAAATCTACAAACAACCAATGCTGTTGGTGGGAATATAAATTGATACAGCCACTATGGAGAAGGTATGGAGGTTCCTTAAAATACTAAAAATAGAATTACCATATGACCCAGAAATCCCACTACCGGGCATATTCCCAGAGAAAACCATAATCCAAAAAGACACATGCACTCCAATGTTCATTGCAGCACTATTTACAATAGCCAGGTCATGGAAGCAACCTAAATGCCCATCGACAGACAAATGGATATAGAAGATGTGGTACATATATTCAATGGAATATTATCTCAGCTATATAAAGGAATGAAATTGGGTCACTTGTAGAGACGTGGATGGACCTAGAGACTGTCATACAGAGTGAAATAAATCAGAAGAAGAAAAACAAATTTCATATGTTAATGCATATATGTGGAATCTAGAAAACTGGTACAGATGAACCAGTTCGCAAGGCAGAAATAGAGACACAGATTTAGAGACAAACATATGGACACCAAGGGGGGATAGTGGGGGGAGGGGTGGTGTGATGAATTGGGAGATTAGGATTGACATGTATACACTAATATGTATAAAATAGATAACTAATAAGAATCTGATGTATAAAAAATATATAAATAAAATTAAATTTAAAAAAAGAAGAAGAAAATCCTTCCTTTTACAACAACATGAATGAAACTTGAGGGCATTATGCTAAGTGAAACAAGTCAGAGAAAGACAAATACTGTATAATCTCATTTTCATGTGGAATCTAAAACTGAGGTCATAGAAAAAGAGAGCATGTTGGTGTTTGCCAGGCATAGGGGGCAGGGATAGGTTAAAAAAAAGAAAGAAAAAAGATGTGGTACATATGTACAATGGAATATTACTCAACAATAAAAAAGAACAAAATAATGCCATTTTCAGCAACATGGATGGACCTAGAGATTATCATACTAAGTGAAGTAAGTCAGACAGAGAAAGACAAATATCATATGATATTGCTTATGTGTGGAATCTAATTTAAAAAATGACGCAAATGAACTTATTTCCAAAACAGAAACAGACTCACAGATCTTGAAATCAAACTTATGTTTACCCAAGGGGAAACGTGGGAGAAAGTGATAAATTAAGATATTGGTATTAACATATACACACTACTATATATAAAATAGATAACTAACAAGGACCTACCTTATAGCACAGGGAACTATACTCAATATTCTGTAATAAATTTATGGGAAAAGAATCTGAAAAAGAATGGATATATATCTATTCTTTCTTGTATATATACATATATATACATAAACCTGATTCACTTTGCTGTATACCTGCAACTAACACAACACTGTAAATGAACTATACTCCAATAAAAATTTTTTTAAATAATAGCATTTAATTAAAAAAATTTTAAACAGTAATAGCATTTAAAAATAATAGCATTTAAAATATTAGAGTGAATCTTACTGTATGCTATATACCTTCACCTTGGCCTGGAGTCCCATATTCTGAAATAGTATAATAGAGAAGGAAGAAGAATACTGGATGGCACTTAGGAAATCTGAACACCAACTCTGCTCTGACCAACCAGGGCAAATCCCTTAACCACTCTGAGCCTCTGCTTTCTGCTGTATAAAATGGGGATGCTGTTAACAATTACAGCTGCCTCAGGAATGGGAGATGATCCCAACCAATGCCAAGGACTATGGGAAGGCATCAGACTCCAGCTGGCCATTCCCCTGACCACAGTGCCCACCATATTATTTACCTCTCTATTCTGTTTACTTAGATCCATTGGTCCCATGTACTGTGATTCTTCCTTTCCCTCTTTTCTTTAGAACAACCTTATAAGATCCTCCCATACTGATAAATTTTGTTACTGAACCAAACTTAGGTTTGCTCGCTCATGCACAGTAAAGCCAATCTACTGACACCAGATTGTGGTGAAGGAGAGTGCAGTGTTTATTGCAGGGTACCAAGCAAGGAGTCCAAGGCAGCTAGTGCTCAAAACACTGGGACTCCCCGTTGGGCTTTAGGGAAGCATTTTTAAAGGGAAAGTGAGGGAGGGGAGTCCCAGGGTAGTGATCAACTTGTGCACAATTCTCTGATTGGTTGATGGTGAGGTAACAGGGTGATGTCACAGGGGTTAACATTATCAATCCTTAGGTGCCAGTAGGTCTGGGGACTACATGCTCATGGTCATCAAGTAGTTAATTTCTTCCATTTGGTGGTAGTTTTAGCATCTGTAAAACAACTCAGGAAATGTGCATATGATACTATTTTCTAGGTACTTCAGAGAGGAGCTAAAGCAGAGGACCTGGGGGGAGGGATCTGTCCCGGGAAGGCACCAAAGGGTTCTGCTCGGTTACAATTTCTCTCTTCATCCAGCTGTGACCATCTTGAAGTCAGGGTCCTCACCTTGTTTGTAATCACAGGGCCTAGCACAGTGTCTACCTGATCCTATAAGTGTCTGCCGGGTGAATGAAATTTTCTCCCGACAGAACACCCATGTGTTGATTTTATGTTTAACAAAGTATTGACTTTATATTTAACATGCACTTATCTTAGGCTCACTGTACCAGGCATTATTCTGAGCATTAAACATGCATTAGCTCATTTAGTAAGCATTATTGTTATACCTATTTTATGTATGTTTGTTAATTCCAAAAGCTGGATCTCTCATTGGTCTATTTCTCTTGTCAGTTTTTCTCTTGGCTTTGATCCTTTCTGTTCTTGATTCCTGGTATGTCTGATGATTTGGAATTGAATGCTAGTAATAGTGCGTGGAAAATGGTAGAAATAGTTCAAGGCTCTGGAGATGTTATCTTTCTCCAGAGAGGGTTTACTTCAGCTTCTGTAGGCAGTCAGGATAGAAGCAGATCAGGTTCATAGATTCTGAGATTACGCTGATGCTAAGCTGTGCCTCAGTCTGTGATGACTGGTGTTTCCAATTCATCTTTGTTCCTAGGGTGTTACCTTTCAGTGTGTTTATTAGGGTCTCTCCACCCTGGGGACAGATAATGCTAATTTTTAACTTCAAAACCGGAGTGACTACTGAAACCCTGCGCAGCTTCTCAGCTCCTTAGCTGTCATTTCCTGCTCTTGGCCTCTTGACTGCTGTTGGAAACCAGCAAATACCTTAGGGAAAAAACTGGTTCCAAATGTTGGGCAAATTTCCCTTTTTCCTTCTCTTTGGGATTTTGACCATTTGAGTCCTAACTTCCTTGTTCCTGCCAATACCTTTTAAAAATTATATTTTATTTATATACAATATAATTTTAAAAATATATATTTATGTAAGGGTATATGTATATATACACATATGCTCTTAAATAGATATATTTAATATAACTTAAATATATATAGTTCTTCTTTTATAATTTTTCTCAGCAAGAGAGCTATTCTGATACAAACTAGTCCACCAGAGTTGGAAAAAGAAATACTTATCCTTATTTTATACACGAGGAAATGGAAGCATAGGAATGTTCAATAACTTGCCAGATTACTATGTTTGAGTGAAACATTTACTCATTTATTCTAAAAAATATATTTACTGGGCTCCCCTGGTGGCGCAGTGGTTGAGAG
>NW_020838004.1:4077160-4123904 GCF_003676395.1 Aethalodelphis obliquidens | reverse complement strand
TATATATATATATATATATATATATATATATATATATATATATATTTACTAAGTACCCACCATGTATTAGACACTGCCTTGGGCACTGAGGACACAAATTACTAAGCCACGTCCTTGTGTTCCAAGATCTCAGTGTCCAATGGACATCACTTATAATTCAATGTAGCTGGTGCAATTACTGATGAAGGTACACGTGCTCCTGGAGCTCAGGCAAGGGTTTATCATGCTGACCTGCACTTCCTTCGCTACAGAAATTTCCTGCCTAGAATACAGTGAACTTATTATGATCAGAGCCTGTGACCCTTTCACTTCTCAACCCCAATGCCCCACACAGTGCCTGGGACAAGGCCGGTGCTCCATTAACATCCCTTGAATTGAATTAAATTAATTCTCAAACAGGGAAGAAGAAAAGAAGATAGTATAAAGGCCATAAGATAATGGAGATTATCTTAGCCTGGCAGTCAGGAATCTCTGGTCTACCAACTAGGTGAGTAACTCTGTGTGAACATGGAAGTCACTTCCCCTGTCTGGGCCTGATTCCTCATCTGCAGATTGGAGAGGTTGGACAGTATAGCATCATAAGGTCTCTTCTAGCAATAGGTCCCTGTAGCTGAGTGTGACCCAGAGAGGATGAATGACCACAGCCCACCCCATTGGGTCCCCATGTGCCCTGTTGGGCCTCAGTACTGGACCAGACGGTCTGTCAGACAAAACCAGGTGACAGTTCCTAAGTCAGTCTCCCCAGCTTTCTCCCATGGAAAAATGTCGAGTGAAAAGTTTTTCCCGAGTTCACCAGGCAAATGTCGGAAGTCTTCTTGCCTATGAGAAGCCAGTCGGAGACAGGAGTAGTGCAGGAGAACATTTTCTAGGTCCTCTTCCCCTGGCCCTGGCTCCAGTCAGCCTACTGTCCAAGCACAGAGTTTACTTTTCTGTTTGAGAAAATATGCTGTCTCTATGGCAGGCACAGTGCTCGCCCTGGCTTAAGTATAGGAAGGAAGCCAATTCCCCTGCCTCGTATGGCTGAGGGAGGCCTCTCTTTCCAGACACCCATCTCTCCATCTCCCTGGGATCTGGACATTCTCTGGATGCATCAAGGCATCCAGAGAAACAAGTGGACACAGATTCACCCTCAGCTGATTAGTGGGAGAGATCTGTACCCCCGGAGAGGGCACCTGCCCCCAAAAGGCTCTGGCGAAGCACAGAAGTACTGGAGCAAAAGCAGCAAGGGATGGTGTAGAGATCCATCCAGGTCACCTCCTTTTGTGGATAAAAGACTGGACCCAGAGAGGGCTGGTGGCTCTCCCAGGGCCACACCGTTGATTTGCAGGGTGGGGCAGAGAATTTAATATCACAGTGAGACAGCTCAGCTGGCCCCCTGGGCTGGGAGCATGGCTCAACTTTGTGATTGAATCACACAACCAACTTCTGGGCCTTTTTCTCATCACAGGTCCTGAGGGCAGCAGAGCTCACCAGCCACTCAGCATTCCCAGGCCGGGTTCTCACCAAAACGCCGAAGTCAGCCAGGGGCAGCATTTGGGCTCAATTATGTATTTCCAAACATCCAACTCCAGAAGTGGGAGGAGGGAGACAGGCAGCCAGGGCTGTTTTTGTGGATGATGCAGTTACTGACCTAAATTTCATATTGGGGGAAGAATGTTTTAAAAAAGAGGAGGAACTGCTGCAGGTGACGTTGACACGCTGGAGAAAGTGCTGAGATGAAATGCCTGACTGGGGTCTTTGAAAATGTTGTCTGTTTTAATTGGACGTGTCTCTTCAGAACTAGCTGGTGGCAGGCCCATCACGGGTGGCTTTTAATCAGTGCATCTGCACATGAAGAAAGAGCACTGGGGGGGGGGGGCCAAGAGGGGGAGATGTGATTCCAATTTGAAATATGATAATTTAGGAGAAGGACTTTATTTAAAATGAAATTGCCAGGCTCCTTCTGCTTTATGCCTTTGTGAGTAGATTTTTCTAAGGAGAGAGAAACTCTTCTTCTCTTGAAACAACAGCCCAGAGTGATCTTCTGGCCCACTTTCTTCTCTTTTTCTCAGAATATATGTGTGTGGGGGTGTCCTTCCTTTCCAAGGTTCCCAGCAGCAGAGTTCACTGTTCCTGGCCCAAGGGGTAGTGTAGAGATGTGACAGAGAGGTGCCTGACGCTCAGGGTGAACAGGAAGGGCCAGGCCTTGTCACTGCAGGGGCTAGGCAGGAGTGGAACAGCCATTGGCCTAGGACTCAGACCCTGGGACTCACAGCCAGGCCTGTGCCTTCCCCCTTTAACCTCAGTATAGAGAATCTCTAACCAGATGGGGGACCAGGGCTACCCCTACATTCATTCATTCACTCGACAAATGTTGGTTGGACAGAGCTACTCATGGATAAGCACTGGAAGTCTCACCTTATCACGTTAAGGGCTCCATTTCTGGCCTTAGTCAGAGGTCTAGGTCCTAAGTTCATCTTGGGACCACCCTGGAGCCGATGCAAACATTTGGGAAGGTCTCAGGTCCAACAGTGGTACCTGGAGCTCATGAACACCCAGCCATGGAGCACGCTGTGGACCACTCACATCCTGAGGGCAGCCTCAGAGCCATTTGAGATTGAGAGACAGTGGTAGGGAGAGGTAAGAAGGGAGAAGGGAGAGATGTGGGATGGAGAGAGCACATGCTGTTAGCTACAGAGTCCAACCAACTCTCCAAGAGACCCTTTCAGGCCTGTTCCTGCAGCTTAATCTGAAAGCGGTGGGGAAAAGGGGAATGGCTACCTATCTCTGGATTTCTCATTTCTGATTTAAGTATACTCAAGCCTGATTCATTCAATAGTTACTTAATAAGCACCCATGGTGTGTCTGGGACTGCACCAGACTTGGTGGGACCTGTCCTTAAGGGGCTTATAGTGTAGTCAGTAGAACAGTTAGTCCTTGTGCCAACACATTTTTATCGAGTGCTGCCTTTGATCCAGGCCTGTGCTGGGTGATGGGCATATATCAACACATAAACAGGCTTTCTGCCTTGAATTGAAGGTCTCTACATACTTTTTTGTTTTTTTTTTACATTGAAGTATATTTGATTTACAATGTTGTGTTAGTTTCAGATGTACAGTAAGGTGATTCAGATATATATATATATATATATATATATATATATATATATATATACTCTTTTTCAGATTCTTTTCCCTTATAGATTATTACAAAATATTGAGTGTAGTTCCCTGTGCTATACAGTAGGTCCTTGTTGGTTACCTATTTTATCTATAGTAGTGTGTATATGTTAATCCCAAACTCCTAAATCATCCCTCCCCCCTGAAGGTCTCTACATTCTGTTGTGGGAGGGGGACGCTGACAGTAAACATGTAAATGAATAAATAGCACATAACAAGAAACAAGAGAATTTCAGGTAGATAAGTGCTAAGAAGAAAAAGTATGTGTTAGAGAGAGAGCGACTGGGGTGGGCTCTGCATTAGACAAAAAGGTGGAGGAGGGCCTCTCCAGGCAGGTGACAATAAAGCTGAGAGATGGGAAGGTGCAGCCAGGAGGGTACCGGTGGGATTAAGCACATGGAAGAGCCAGGACAAAGGCCAAAAAGCAACCATGTTAGAGGGGCAGCAAGAAGGTGAATGTGGCTGGAGCAAAGTGAATAATGGGAAGCATGCAGAGATGACAGCAAAGTGGGAGACAGTGGTCGGCTTATGGAGAGCCTGGATTTTATTCCATGTATGATCCCATCAAGAAGTCTGTGGTCTATGTCTCTCCCCCTTGAATCTGGCTGCCTGACCAATAGAATTCAGGAGATGTGATGCTTAAGAGACTGGGAGCTTCTACTTCCTGTCCCTTAGAAACTTACCCTTGGAACCCAAGCTGCAAGGAAATCCTAACAGCTCCTTGGAGAGGCCCACGCATAGAGGAACAAGAGCTCCAACTGAGCTCTCAGAACAACAAGCAGTATCAACATGTGAGCCGTGGGAGTGGGCTATTCAAGAAGCAGACCCTGCTCAGTCTCCCAAGGCAATAGAAATAAAAGCAAAAAATAAATAAATGGGACCTAACCAAACTTACTAGCTTTTGCGCAGCAAAGGAAACCATAAACAAAATGAAAAGACAACCTACAGTCTGGGAGAAAATATTTGCCAATGATGCGACTGAAAAGGGCTTAATCTCCAAAATATACAAACAGCTCATCTAACTCAATAACAAGGAAATAAACAGCCCAATTGAGAAATGGGCAGACCTAAATACATTTCACCAAAGATGACATACAGGTGGCCAACAGGCACGTGAGAATACGCTCATCATTGCTAATCATTAGAGAAATGTAAATCAAAACTGCAATGAGGTATCACCTCACACCAGTCAGAATGGCCATCATCAAAAATCTACAAATAACAAATGTTGGAGAGGGTATGGAGAAAAACGGAACCCTCCTACACTGTTGGTGGAGAACAATATGGAGGTTCCTTAAAAAGCTAAAAGTAGAGTTGCCACATGACCCAGCAATCCCACTCCTGGGCATATACCCTGAGAAAACTATAATTCAAAAACAAACATGCACCCTTCTGTTTATAGCAGCACACTTTACAATAGCCAAGACATGGAAGCAACCTAAACGTCCATCGGCAGATGAATGGATAAAGAAGATGTGGTACATATATACAATGGACTACTACTCAACTATGAAAAAGAATGAAATAATGATATTTGCAGCAACATGGATGGACTTAGAGATTGTCATACTAAGTGAAGTAAGTCAGACAGAGAAAAACAAATATCATATGATATCACTTATATGTGGAATCTAAAATATGACACAAATGAGCCTACCTATAAAACAGAAACAGACTCACAGACATAGAGAAGAGACTTGTGGTTGCCAAGTGGGGAGGGGCAGTGGGGGAAGGATAGATTGGGAGTTTGGGTTTAGCAGATGCAAACTATTATATGTAGAATGGATAAACAACAAGGTCTTACTGTGTAGCACAGGGAACTGTATTGAATATCCTGGGATAAACCATAATGGAAAAGAATATGAAAAAGAATGTATATATATATATATATATATGTATAACTGAATCACTTTGCTGTACAGCAGAAATGAACACAACATTGTAAATCAACGATACTTGAATAAAATAAATTTAAAAAAAGAAGTGGACCCTCCACCCCAGTCAGGCGCCCAGCTGACCCCACATGGAGAAGAGAAGCATTGTTCCTATGAGCCATGTGCTAATTGACCACTCATGAGCAAAATTAATGATTGCTGCTGTCCAATCCACTAAGTTTTGGGGTGTTTTGTTATGTAACAATAGATAACCCAAACAGATGGGGAACCAATAGAGCAGGAGTTTTTCAGCAAAGTTTTTCTGTAAAAGGTTAGATGGTAAATATTGGGGGCCTAGCAGTTCAAAGGGTCTCTGTGGCAACTACTCAGCTCTGTTGTTGCAGTGCAAAAGCAGTCATTGACAATATGTAAATAAATGAGCACGGCTGTGTTTCAATAAAACTTTATTTACAAAAACACGTGCAGCACCACTCAGCCAACAAGTTGTAAATTGTCAGCTTTGACAATAGAGGGTTTTAAGCAGCAGAGTGATATGTTCTCATTTATACCTAGAAAGCTGCTTCCTACTGCCACATGCAGGATGGACTGTAAAGGAACAAAAGCAGAAGTGAGGCTATCACCAGGTGAGAGAGGATGAAGGCTTCGCTAGTAGTAACGGGGGATCTCTGTTGGAGGTGGCACTGAGAACTACCAAGATAGCTAATAGCCAATTGATCATTGCTTTGAGAGAAGTATGCAAAAGGAAGCTATGGGAACTCAGAACATGAGCACCCACTCTGAGGATGAGGGTGGGCTTCCCGGAAGAGGCAACTGCTGATTAGAAACTAGTCCAGGGGAAGACTTATCTTCCACATGAACAGAGCAGAATAGCAGTTCATGATGGCTAAGCTTCAGGGAGTTGGGAGCTTCAGAAATAAGAGATAATAGGAGGTAAAGACTCTAGAGAGTGGGCAGGGGCTAGATCTTGAGAGATCAGGGGGCCATCCCCTGCACGATCAAAGCTGAACCAGCCTGCTGAGACTCACCTGTGCTTTTCTAGGGCTTCTTCCTAACCATTCCTTCCAATGGTTCCCAAGGCCACACTTCCCAAGGCTCACACTTCCCACTGTGAGTTTTGAAGCTCTCCCCTATGATGGGAGCTCAGATTTGTCATCAGGAGCTTCAGCTGTACATGGAGGCCAGGTTCTGTTTGTGGCACCTGGCATGTAATGGCCAGATCGCAGGTCCCTCTGATCTTCAATTTCCTCATTAGTAAAATGACGATGACAATAACCTTATAGAGCAGTTATGAAGACCAAATGGGAAAAGAGTATGGAAATGCTTTGCAAATGCCACAGAAATGCCAGGGTTTGTTAGAATGACAATGTTGATTATTAAAACTCAGCAATCTGCCTGTCTTACAGGTTTCTTTTGTTGTTTTTTTCTTCCCACCACCCTCGAACACTTCCTCCTAATGGTTTTTCTGAGTTTGGGGGAGACCTCTTTGTTTCTTGCTCCGAAGTTCTATGGGGGTATGGCCACCACTTTCCTGCTGAGAAGAAAGCCCTGTCAGCTTTGTTCACTTCCCCAAGATGCCCAGGAACCAGCTTGGATGTTTCTCAAGCAGCCTTGGAGGCACATGCTGCAAGCTCCCTGGCCCAAGAAGCAGTCCCCACTGTGCCTTCTCGGTGCCCCTTGGAGCCTTGCTTCTCCTGCAGCCAGCCTATCAATATGTCCTCCTGCTCTGGGCTCAGAGAAAGTGCTTTTCCCCGAGATGAGTAAACATGGCCTTTGACTTGCTCTGCAGAGCTCTCCAGGCCTCCTCCTCTTGTTCCTTTTTACTGGCAACATTTCAGAGAACATTTCAGAAGGCCAGCATGAGTGCAGTATTTCAGTCTCGTGGCTCAGTGAGCCATGGGGCTTGACCATCCACCTGAGGCAATCTAGCCCTCAGTGTCACTCCACAACCTGCAGATGTTCCAGCTCAGCTCAGGGCTACAGTCCTGAGTTCAGTGCAGGCTCCAGTCTTCAAGTCTGTGTCACTGCACAGTGTCTGGGATAGCAGTTCATGTGGACTGTAATGTGAATGACTCCTCCTGGGGTTGACAGTGCACAACCTATGCAGCTGTCCGTGATGTCCCTACTTACTCATTCTTAACAATGGGCTCTATGGTAACCAGCAGAGCTCAGAATCTCACTGCTCTTTTGAACTGACCAGGCCTTCAGAGTTTGGCAATTGAATGCTTCCAGTGGAGGAGAAGGCATGGGCTTTGGAGTCAGCCTGACCTGGGTGCTAATCCCAGAACTTGTGCTTAGAAGCTAAGAAACATAGACAACCTCTTCGAACTTCAGTTTGCTCATGTGCAAATAATAATACTTAATGGAATCATTGTGAGAATGAGCATTTTACAAACAAAGCACCTTTTTAAATGAAAGGACACAGAGATGGAGCATTGGCTTGAACCCAGCTGTTGACACCAAGTGGCATATGATAGGCACCCAATAAATGCTTGATTAATTGAGGAATCACACTAACAACAAGCTTTCGTGTGGTGATTCAGTGGGAATTTTATTTTATTTCTGTAATTTTTAATGTTTTCCAAATTTCTGACCATGAGTATGAATTAGTTTTTTAATTAAAAAATCCAATAAACATTAACAAATAAGTACAAGCAAAAGGGCAAGAGAACTTAACAATGATCAGAGATGAATTTGACCATAAGAATTATATGCAAATTAGGAAACTGCAAGTACTGTGGGGTTCTCCTTTGTTGAACTTTGGAGCAAGTTCTTATGATTTTCCACTGGCTATTTCCTATCTCCCCAGAGGAGCTTACTCTTTAGTGGAAAGAAAGCCCTATAAATCAAAATGTGTGATAAGGATAAAATAACTAGGAATAAATCTAACTAAGGAGGTAAAAGACCTATACTCAGAAAACTGTAAGACACTAATGAAAGAAACTGAAGATGACACAAACAGAAAGATATACCATGTTCATGGATTGGAAAAATTAATATTAGTAAAATGACCATACTGCCCAAAGTAATCTACAGATTCAATGAAATCCCTATCAAAATACCAATGACATTTTTCACAGAACTAGAACAAATAATTCTAAAATTTGTGTGGAAATACAAAGACCCTGAATAATCAAAACAACCTTGAGAAAGAACAGAGCTGGAAGTATCATGCTCCCTGACTTCAGACTATGCTACAAAACTATAGTCATCCAAACTGTATGGTACTGACACAAAAACAGACACATGGGTCATGGAACAGAATAAAGAGCCCAGAAATAAACCCATGCACTTATGGTCAATTAACAAGAGTATGCAAAGGAGAAAAGACAATCTCTTCAATAAGTACTGCTGGGAAAACTAGACAGCTACATGTAAAAGAATGAAATTAGAGGATTCTTTTTTTTTCTTGGCTGCACTACATGGCTTGTGGGATCTTAGTTCCCCAACCAGGGATTGAACCCAGGCATTTGGCAGTGAAAGGGTGGAGTCCTAACAACTGGACTGCCAGGGGATTCCTGAAATTAGAATATTCTTTAACACTGTATACAAAAATAAACTCAAGATGGATTAAAGACTTAAATGTAAGACCAGAAACCATAACACTCCTAGAAGAAAACATAGGCAAGAACACTCTTTGACATGAATCACAGCAATATTCTTTTGGATCTGTCTCCTAGGGCAAAGGAAACAAAAGCAAAAATAAACAAATGGGACCTAATTCAACTTAAAAGCTTTTGCACAGCAAAGGAAACCATTGCCAAAATGAAAGAACAACCTGAGTGGGAGAAAATATTTGCAAATTATATGACCGATAAGGGGTTCATATCCAATATATATAAATAGCTCTTACAACTCAATGTCAAAAAAAACCCTGATTTTAAAAGTGGGCTGAAGGCCTGAATAGACATTTTTCCGAAGAAGACAGGTGCCAACATGCACATGACAAGATGCTCAACATCACTAACCATCAGAGAAGTGCAAATCAAAACCACAGTGAGATATTACCTCACACCTGTCAGAATGGCTATTATCAAAAAGACCACAAATAAAAAATGTTGATAAGTATGTGGAGATAAAGGAACCCTCGTACACTGTTGGTGGGCATATAAATTGGTGCAGCCACTATGGAAAACAGTATCGAGCTTTCTCAAAAGCTAAAAATAGAACTACCATATGACCCAGCAATTCCACTCCTGGGTATGTATCCAAAAAAACCAAAAACATTAATTTGAAAAGATACGTGCATCCCAATGTTCGTAGTAGCATTATTTACAATTCCCATGATATGGAAGCAACCTAAGTGTTCATAAACAGACAAATGGATAAAGAAGATGTGGTATATATACACAATGGAATATTACTTAGCCACAGAAAGGAATTTGCAACAACATGGATGGACTTGGAGGGTACTATGCTAAGTGAAGTAAGTCAGTCAGAGAAAGACAAACACTGTATGTTATTACTTAAATGTGGAATCTAAAAATAAAACAAACAAAAATATAACAAAACAGAAACTGAGGGTTTCCCTGGTGGCACAGTTGTTGAGAGTCCACCTGCCGATGCAGGGGACGTGGGTTAGTACCCCGGTCCAGGAAGATCCCACATGCCATGGAGCGGCTGGGCCTGTGAGCCATGGCCACTGAGCCTGTGCATCCGGAGCCTGTGCTCCACAACGGAAGAGGCCACAACAGTGAGAGGCCTGCATACCACAAACAAACAAACAAACAAACAAAAAACAGAAACTGACTCACAGATATAGAGAACAACTGTGGTTACCAGTGGGAAGAGGGAAGGGGGAGGGTCAAGGTAAGGGTAAAGGACGAAGAGATACAAACTATTGTGTATAAAATAAATAAACTACAAGGATATATTGTACAACACAGGGAATATAGCCAATATTTTATAATAACTTTAGATGGAGTATAATCTATAAAAATTTTGAATCTTTATGTAGTAAACCTGAAACTAATAAAATATTATAAATCAACTATATTCAAAAAATTTTAAAAAGAATAGAAACAAAGTATATGACAAGGGCAGTGACTGTGAAAGGTAAGGGGACAGAGGAGAGGTCCTGACCTGGCCTGAGAAGCTGAGAGTTGTTGAGTCAGAAAAGGCCCCAAGAGCAATCAACACTTGAGCTAAGCCTTGAGTGACCAGGAATTATCCAGACGGGGAAGGAGGAGCAAAATGCTCTGGGAATGCAGTGGCAGGACACTTGGCTTTCTGATCCTGGGCAAGTCACTAACCTTGCTTGATCTCGGCCTTTCTGTGAAATGAGATGGTCGGACCAGCTCTCTGGGTCTGAATCCTGGCTACACATGAGAATTGTCTGGAGCACTTAAAACAGTGCCAAAGCCCAAGCCCCACCTCGAATCGATTAAATCAAAGTCAATAGGGGTAGAAATCAAGTGACAATATTTTGAAAGGACCCCATGTAATTATGAAGTGCAGCCAGGACTGTGGGCCACCGGAGCAGAAGGTCACTAAATTGTTTTCTGAGTTTTTCTCTTTCAGGTTGAGATAAGCCTGATACAGCTTTTCCTTTCATTTTTTTTCACTAATAAAAATTTAACATTATAAGATATTGTAAAAGGGAATATACATGCATTTCAAAGAGGTAAATCAATCTTGGAATGGCATCAAAGCATGAAGACAAGTCAAAATAGAGACTTTCTAACAGCACATTTATATGCTCCCCAGAGACATTTGAAAAAAAAAATTATGCATCTACCTTACCCTAAAGTGTTGAAATAAATAATGCAGCTTTTCCTAAGTTCAAAAAAAAATTTTTAATGGTATAAAACAAAAAAAACATCAAATTGCTTTTTTCTTTTTTTTTAACCATTCACAATTAAAGTGGAAAGAGAGTGGTGGGAGAGGAAAAACCAACAAGAAGGGTGTTGTTTTCACACTAGTAGTTCATTGGTACAGTCAGTTATATGACAGAGGATGTAAGCCTGCTCATTCAGGAACATAAATGGATGGGACTTTCACTCCAGACCACTTATTTCAAGTTTACATTGGTCTCTTACTTGACTTGGAAGGTCATTTATCAAACCCAGAGCAATAAGCCGTGGTGCCCATCACAGTGACCAGGCCCACCTCAAATGGGCCAATGGGAGAAACAGCTGTGTTTAGTTTGCTAGGGCTGCCATGTAAATACCACAAACTGAGTGACTTAACAGAAATTTACTCTCTCATAGCTCTGGAGGTTAGAAGTCCCAAATCAAAGGCCTGTACTCTCTCTGAAGGCTCTAAAAGACAATCTGTTCCATGCCTTTCTCTTGGCTTCTGTCGTTGCTGGCAATCCCTGGCTTTTGCACACGTCACCCTGATCTTTGTCATCACTTAGAGATCTCCCCGTGTGTCATCATGTTGTTTTCCCTCTGTGTGTCAGTTTGTGTCTCTCTTTCTCATATAAGGACACAAGTTATTGGATTAAGGTTCACCCAACAACCTTGATTACATCTACAAAGACCTTATTTCCAAATAAAGTCACACTTACACGCACTGAGAGTTAGGACTTCAACACATGTTTTTGTGGGGGAGGGGGACCCAATTCAACCCAAAAAAGTGACCAACCTGAGCAATTTGGGGAAGGCCTGGGGAAGTTCAGAAAATCGTCAGTGTGAGCAGATGCTGACCTGAAACACCTGGTCCTTTGCATAAACTAATCTAGCAAAATAATGGAACTGACTAGACACAATTTCAGTTTTCACAACAGAAATGGAGATTAAAACATAAAAATACAAAAACAACAATAAAAATCTGACCCAGGTTGGTATGTAAAGATCAAAACTTACAAGGTAGATAAATGATGGGAGGATTATGGGAGGAGCATTTTGATTTATGAAAACGTTTTACTACTTAGTCACAGACCAACACTTAGACATCACTTTGTACTCTACAAATTACCTTCATATATACTGATGATCTCAGATAATCTCAACAACCCTGTGACTTAGATACTATTAACCCATTTTACTGAGAGATGGAGGAAGCTCCCCTGGAAGTGGGTGACCCAGGTCCCCCTGTACCCCCTAAACCCCTACCCAGGGTCCTGTTAAGAGTAAGCACTCCTCCTTTCACATAATTGAATTCATGGAATGTTGATTTGCAGCTTGTTGGGAACATGTCTACCGTGTAAAATAAAATTTATCTCTGCTGTGGTTACACTAAAGCTCTGTAAAAAAGAATCAGATTCTTTTTTTTTCTTTTACATCTTTATTGAAGTATAATTGCTTTACAATGGTGTGTTATACTTCAGTTATATTGAAGTATAATTGCTTTACAATGGTGCTTTATAACAAAGTGAACCAGTTATACATATACATATGTTCCCATATCTCTTCCCTCTTATGTCTCCCTCCCTCCCACCCTCCCTATCCCACCCCTCCAGGCGGTCACAAAGCACTGAGCTGATATCCCTGTGCTATGCAGCTGCTTCCCACTAGCTATCTACCTTACGTTTGGTAGTGTATATATGTCCATGCCACTCTCTCGCTTTGTCACAGCTCACCCTTCCCCCTCCCCATATCCTCAAGTCTATTCTCTAGATTCTTTAAAGGGGAGAAAAAAGAACCTAA
The DNA here is from genome assembly GCF_003676395.1 of Aethalodelphis obliquidens. Taxonomy (NCBI): domain Eukaryota; kingdom Metazoa; phylum Chordata; class Mammalia; order Artiodactyla; family Delphinidae; genus Aethalodelphis; species Aethalodelphis obliquidens. The sequence continues at coordinate 4,111,262 of NW_020838004.1, read as the reverse complement.
AAAATTTCACTCAGAGCTTGGTGAATTTAGCCCATTCTCCATCAACAGTCTTGGTGAGAGATAGGCCATATCTGTCCTCACCACCACCCACCTCCCTTGGGTGCCCAGGCAATTACCGACTCCTGGTAAAGCAGCAGACAGGTGATTTTCTACTGACATTTGACGGTAAAATTGGCATTGGCCTGGTTTGTTTGCTCTGGTTAATTTAGAAACAGGTCTCATTTGAAAAAAGGATTTCATTAGGAATGAGGTTTCCATTTGGGAAACCAGTAGCACAAATAAGCACCTGTCACAGTTACACTGCTCTTAGTTTATTTCCCATATTAACTTGCGCCTTACTCCCCACCATGAGGGTATCCACCACCCACGTGATAGACACAAAGAATCACATCACTCTCTAAGTACTGGCCTTCAATAAGATCCCATTGCAACATTAGGCAAATACTTTTTGAACACCCAATATCTCCTAGTGTTGCCTAGGTAGGACATACATAATAAGTAGTAATAAATAAAACGGAGCAAAATCTCTGCTCTCTGATGGAAGGGAAAAGAAATGATAAGCCTACTAAGTAAAGAAGTGGTATACGGTACGTCAGTAGGCGACGGTGTCAGGAGAGAATGATAAGTCAATGTAAGGACTTTGGCTTCCACTCTGAGAAATATAAAGGTTTTTGAACAAAGGAGGCCTTAGAGATATTTTTAACAAAGTGACATCATCTGATTTATGTGTTTTATTTTAATAAATTTATTATTTTTTTTAATTTTTATTTTTGGCTAAGTTGGGTCTTTGTTGCTGTGCATGGGCTTTCTCTGGTTGCGGCGAGCAGGGGCTACTCTCCGTTGCGGTGTGTGGGCTTCTCATTGCAGTAGCTTCTCTTGTTGTGGAGCATGGGCTCTAGGCACTCAGGCTTCAGTAGTTGTGGCACGCGGGCTCAGTGGTTGTGGCACACGAGCTCTAGAGTGCAGGCTCAGTAGTCATGGCACATGGGCTTAGCTGCTCCGCAGCATGTGGGATCTTCCCAGACCAGGGCTCGAACCCATGTTCCCTGCATTGGCAGGCAGATTCTTAACCACTGCGCCACAAGTGAAGCCCTGATTTATGTTTTAATAGCATCCTCTGGCTGCTGTTTTGAGAACAGACAGTGGAGGTTGGGAGTGGGTGGCAAGAGTAAAAGAAAGGAAATGGTTAGGAAGCTCCCGTATAATCCACGAGAGAAGCGCGATGATCTGGGCCAGGTGGTAGCAATAGTGATGGTGAGAAGTGGCCAAGTTCTGGGTCTATGTTGAAGTTCGAGCTGACAGAAATCTCCTGGTAGATTGCACGTGAGGTGTAAGAAAGAAAGGAATTAATAATGACTCAAGGTTTTTGTCCGAAGCAACTAGAAGGATATTGTCATCAACTACGTTGTGAAAGAATGAAAATAGAACAGGTTTGAAGGAGAAGATAAACATTCAGAGACATTTCACGTTTGAGATGTCTGCCAGGTATCCACACGGAGATGTCTGGCAGCCATTGAAATATGGTTGTCTGGAGTTCAAGGGAAGTTGTCAGCACGTAGGGGAGATGTAAAACCAGGAGACTAGAAAGGACGATCAAGGAGGGTGTAGGTACAAAGGAGAATAAACCCAAGGGGCCCCTGGATGCTCTGCCATTCAGAGGCTGGAGAGATGAGGAGGAACCAGCAAAGGAAACTGAGAAGGAGTAACCAGTGAGGGGGGAAGAGAACCAGGTGAGCTTGGTGTCCCAGAAGCCAGGCAAAGAAAGCAGGTCCAGGAAGAAATGTGATCGACTCTGCCCAGTGCTCTAGAAGTCTGTGGGTTGACTCGGATTTAGCAACATGGAGGCCATGGAAGTGCAGATCCTTAACATTAAGTGCTATTCCTAAAGATCTGTGTCCAGAAACTTTGTGAGGATAGCCTCAAGAATCCTCAAACTGGCAAATTCTTCTTTAACATAATTTTCCCCACTGTTTTATTTACTCAAAACCTTTTCTAAAGAAGAATCCCATTCTTAAATTTCTTCAGTCTTTGTCCCTTTTCACCAACTTCAGAAATCACTAGTTCTAGTTGTATGTTCTCTGTTCCATTCTGTTGGTTTTGAACCTAGGTTTGATTCCTGACTTCACTTGCTGGTTATTTATATACTTTCTTTTTTTTTTTTTTGGCTGTGTTGGGTCTTCATTGCTGTGCGAGGGCTTTCTCTAGTTGTGGCGAGTGGGGTCTACCCTCCGTTGTGGAGCACAGGCTCTAGGTGCGCGGGCTTCAAGTAGTTGTGGTGTGTGGGCCCAGTAGTTGTGGCGTGTGGGCTCAGTAGTTGTGGCGTGTGGGCTTAGTTGCTCCGCGGCATGTGGGATCTTCCCAGACTAGGGATCGAACCCATGTCCCCTGCAATGGTAGGCGGATTCTTAACCACTCCTCCACCAGAGAAGGCCCACTGGCTGTTTAAATGTGGGAAAAGTATTTGTCTCAATTTCCTTACCTGTAAAATGGGAATTTTCATAAGAACTCATGGGAGTTTCATTAAGGGTTACATGAAAGTATGTTTGTATAGGGCTGAATAGGTAATATTGTAGGTAGGGGTCAACAAGTTTTCATCCCTCCATGAGATTACTGCCTACGTGACCACAAGCAGGGAGGACATGTCACTTTGAAAGGCAAATGCTGGGTGGTTGACTAGATTCTCTCACTAGTTACGAACCACCTTCTAGAAACCTGCCTCCCAGCATGTATAACACAAACTACAGCCTTGACAAAATTAGCAAATTCTTATATGTCATGGATGTTTCAATTGCTTGATAGCATTCAAACTCATGGAATTTAAATCTGAAATTAACTAATAAGGGTCAACTACACTAGGTTCAGTGGGTGCATGAAGCAACAAGTAGGGAGAGGTGGTTAGTAATTAATTCTCCTTGAGTGGGTCTTCCTAGAAGTCTCTTACATTTAGTCTTTTTTTTTGGTTGCACCGGGTCTTAGTTGTGGTAGGTAGGCTCCTTAGTTGCGGCTCACTGGCTCCATTAGTTGCGGCACGTGTGTTCCTTAGTTGCTGCCAGCAGGCTCCTTATTTGTGGCATGTGAACTCTTAGTTGTGGCATGCATGTAGGATCTAGTTCCCTCACCGGGGATCGAACCCGTGTCCCCTGCATTGGAAGGTGGATTCTTAACCACTGCGCCACTGGGGAAGTCCCTTGCATTTAGTCTTGATGACTTAAAAGAAAGGTATGCCACACCAAGGGAATAGCATGTGCATGTGTACAGTCTTTAAAGAGCATGGTTTTTGCAGGTAAATTGTTCAACAAGAACAGAGCAAAGGGTAAAGGTGGGGGGGGGGGGGGGGCAATGGGTAATAAGCAAAGAGTTGAGGCTGGAGAAGAAGCCAGTGCCACATCAGTGAGATCCCTGGGTTATGCTAAGTATGTGAACTTTCCCGAATGGAGATGACTAGAGCTATTGAATTGCTTTTTATAGGAAGTGGCATGGCCAGATTTGTATTTTAGGTCTATCAACTTGGATGGCAGAGTGTAAGACAGTCTAGAGAGGAGAGGAGAGTGGGACCAAAGCCAGCTGACATCATTTCCAGTTCCCTCTGTATGACATATTCCATTCCTCTTCAATCTGCATAGACATCATGCAAACTTTCATCTTTTACCTGAAAAACTATCCCAGTTTCAAATGTCGTCACTCTATTCTCTTCCAACTATGTTGTTCTTGTTCTTCCAGGACACCCCTGAGACCACTGATATTATCCTGAAGGACTTCCTTGACCTCATTCATTAGTATTCCAAGGATTTCCCCCAAAGTCCTGAATAATGGTGGTAGTTTCTCCAAGGTCAGTGACGCCATCTGGAGTAATGGATGCCTTCTCCCTAGCAACCCCACATCTCCTAAACATGATGTGCCTGTCACTAGGGACCTGTGGGTGAGGACCAAGGTCCCCCAAAGGACTCTCCTTGGGGTTCTAAGAGTATAGTCATCTTGAGATAATTCCTCCCAGAATGAGGTTTTATGGGATACAAAGAACAGCAGATTGAAGTCAAGTGTGTGTCTGCTCAGAAGCCCTGCCCATCTATATGTGCATGCTGGTAACTTCTCTTAGTCCAGAGAGAGACAAAGCTACTTCTCCCCACCTACTCCTGCTGCTTTTCCCTCAGCATGCCACTGCTGAAAGCAAGGATGCACTGTCCTTGGCCTCATAAATAGCTTTAGATCCTCTGGACCTTCTACTGAAGGTCTATTCCCTTCATTCTTGCCCCCACCCACTTCCCACAAAACCTCAGGTATATTATGACTCTTTCATAATTAGAAAAATGCATGGCCATCTCCAGAGACACCTGAAGCCAGCCTACAGTCCCTTCTCTGAGACTCTCTCTGAAGCTGGCAACATTGCCAACAGCCGCTTTGCAGACATGGTCAATCTTGCTGAGATTTGGGGCTTCCCAAGGTTCTTATCACCCAAGAACGTCAATATTTTGTTCTGAATATCTCATGGAAGTACTACTTTGATGACACATTGTCCTGTTCCCAGAACCTTCTAAATTATATGGAGGAATAGAATTGCCAGGTTGACTTCTAGACGTCCTCTGTTCTCTCTGCCTCTGGGCAGGAGAGTAATGGAACAAAGTATTTTGCCAAGAACAATAGCACACAATACCTGGCAAGTCACAAAATGTGTATTTTCATGGCTAGGAGAATGGCTTGGGAACGCACATAGCAACCTAAGCAATTACAGAGACAGACACATGCTCTCCTCTGAGGATCTGGGTCTGAGCTACAGGAAGAATGGAAGACAGTTTGTGCATTTCCAGGTAAGCTTAATTTAAAAAAAAAAAAGGAAGAAAGGAGTCTTTTTCTTTGACTTTTCTTTGACTTTCTCAGAGTGCTGTATCTGAAAAGAAGAAACAGACTATAGGTAAAGACCAAATTCTGGCTAATGTTAAGATTAAATGACTCATCTTGATATTTGCTAGAGGGTCTTACGAATGTACCCAAGAAAAAGGAAATGTAATCCACAACAAACATAGCAAAGTCAACATAATTAAAAGCCAGCAGATTTGTAAATTTTTAAATATACAAGTAATTGAGCGAAGGTTTTGAAGCCAATGGGAGTTGGGAGGAGGGGCTGAACATAATCAAGCTTTCTAGCCGGGGTTCAGACATTCCTGTTCTTTAAATACCTTAAACCTTCTCCTGATACAGCACACGGAACTCATCTGCACTCAAGTATAAATGATCAGCTACAGCTTAAAATGTGTCTGTTTGTAAACAAGGATCAAAACTTGTAGCTAAAAGTAGACATCCTGAATAATGGTGAGAAGGTATTTGGGGCAGAGCTGGTTCAAAGTTGTGTGAATCAGAAAGCATGAGAGGTTGGCCGTGGCTTTGTCCTCCTGGGAGCTGGGAGAGGTGAGGCTTGTTTGGAGTTCCCAACTGCGTATATTTCCTGAACACCATTTCTTACCTCCCCGTTCCCTCAACCTTCTGTTGAATCCTACTGTTCTCTCCTCAAACCCAGCTTGGACATCCCCACCTGCCCTCAACATCACCCTCTCCTCCGTGTGACCTCTGAACCTAGAACACATCTCTACTGCTGTACTCTGCACGCTGTTTCATAATTTATCCGTTGACATGCCTGTCCCCTCCACTAGCCCATGAGATCCTCAACAGAGCATTATACCCACGGGACTGCCACAAAGAAGATGTTCGGAACATACTCATGACTTTGAATTGAAAATTGGTTGGAGCCCTCAGATCTTTCACGATGGGGTCTGTTCAGGCTTATTTTCTCTGGCAGCTATTTCTAAAGCAGATTTTTTTTTTCCTGTTGAAAACTCACGAAGTTATACCTTTTAGATAAAGGTCAAATGACACTGGCTTTACGGGTAAATGTCAGAGCAGTAATCTCACACATCCTGAAGCTGACATATTTTATTCCAACCCATTCCAAAACAACTCGTAATTGCTTGCAGAAACTGTTCTTCCTTATTTTTTCCAAACTAGCAGTTAGGGGTTGCATTCAGACATGAGGAAAGTGGATCTTATCACCAGCCATTGTCCCAGCCCTGCCACCTCCGCCAGATAGCAATTCTCACTTATGAGAACACCCACCCTCTCTGTCCTCACCTGCAACTTAGCCCAACTGGACCTAACCGAGCTCCCTTTCTAGGTCTTACTTTATGTCTCACCCACTCATCTGTATGTTTGTCTTAATGCCTCTTTGGTCCTCTCACATCACCTTGCAAAATGATTAGCACATAGTAGATGTTCAATAAATATTCGTTGATTGTTTTGAAAATCAAACCATTCACTTTGAAATTGAAATGATCTTTTCTATCATTGCTAGTGAGAGTGAAGAATTTTCCATTCACTACCAACAGTCAAAATCTTTTTTCCTTTAAACATAACCATGACAACATTGCCACTAACATTTATTGAATGTTTACTCTGTGCCAGGTACTATTGTTTTTATTGAAATACAGTTGCTGTACAATGTGATATAAGTTACAGGTGTACAATATAGTGATTTACAATTTTTAAAGATTATACTCCATTTATAGTTATTATAAGATATTGGCTATATTCCCCATGTTGTACAATACATTATTGTAGCTTATATTATACCTGTATTGGCTGTGAATGCATTGTCTTACTTTTTGTAATAACCGGGGCCTAGAGGTTTTATCAATTTTTATCGCCGTTCGTGATACAGAAAGGGTGACATTTATTCAACATCATGCAGCTAAGAAATGGAAGAAGCAGAATCTGAACCAAGCTCAGATTCCAAAGCCCATGTATTTTCTACTACACCACCCTTTAATATACATGAATTGAATGCCCCCCAATTCCTTTCTTTCCAATTTGTCACTCTCAGAGGTGCCCTGACTCTTCTTACGTACAAATTGCCCCCTCCAACCTAGAATTTTGAGTAGAAAAGGTAAGGATAATATTTTTTCTAATTCTAAATAATTATATTATCATTGCTAACACCAGCAGCCTTGGTATTCAGAAACTGTGCTAAGACCAATGGGTTATCATCAATATAGTATTTTGAACATTTTACGTAACATGACATTTTCCCATTTGTGTTATATAACAAGTTATTTTTTTTTTCCACTGCCTGGGGAGAAGTTCAATGTCTTCTTGAAAGAGCTGGATCAAACAGGTAAGAATCAAATGGGAACATTTTGCCTCCTTTCCCAATACTGTGGGAATCCCTAATGATGGGATATTTGGAGAGCTTTTCTGAGACGAAGCTGAAGTCTGGCTGTGTTGCCTTTGTGTTCCAGTTGCTGCGTGGAAGGGCCTGGTTTTGTCTTTGTTCTGTAAGAAGGAAAGCAAACACAAGAAACCTACCCTGGGAGATAGCACCGTAGAGAGAGGAAAATCTTTGAGGGTGTTTCTCCCTCACCGCCGCCATATCCAATCATGGAGCCCTTCTGCTTCCCTGCATCCCCGTTGCCATCATTCTCACACACCCTTACCCTGGACTATGGCAGTAGCTCTTCATTTGTCTCCTCATTTCCGCTCTTGCCATCCTCTACCTTCAGCCAGTTTCTTACACAGGAGGCAGAGCAATATTTTAAAAACACAAATCTGTATGTGTAACTCTTCTGGTTAAACACCATCAAAGTTTCACATGGCTTTTAATTAATTTTTTAATTGGAGTATAGTTGATTCACAGCGTTGTGTTAGTTTCTGCTGTACAGCAAAGTAAATCAGCCACACGTATACATATATCCACCCTCTTCTAGACTCCATTCCTATATAGGTCATTACAGAGCACCGAATAGAGCTCCCTGTACTATACAGTAGGTTCTTTTTTTTTAATTTTATTTTTTTTTATACAGCAGGTTCTTATTAGTTACCTATTTTATACATATTGGTGTATATATGTCAATCCTAATCTCCCAGTTCATCCCACCAACACCACCACTGCTTTCCCCCATTGGTGAAATTTTCTCATTTTTTAAAAATAGGTATAATAATAGCTATCTTGAGGGTCCAATATGAGATTAACTATGATAATATAGGTCAAGTATCAAGCATGTCCCTGGGAGCCAGAAGACACTGAATGAACAGTAGTTATCATAAATTTGTCTGTCCTTGTAGGACATTCTTGGATTTTTTCCTAAGAAATAGCAATTCAGTTCCCATTATGCATGCATAAAACCTCTTTTTACAACATGATCTTAAATGTAGCTTATTGTAGAAACAGCCCATCTGCACATGTTACTCCATATTTTGGAAATAATCACTCTTGCCAACCATAAGGATTACATTCCTGGAAAATGTTATTGTTGGTAAAGATTGTTGCTAGTGAAATCAAGATATAACAAAAACTATGGGTTTAAGGGATAAACAATAAAATAACATTACATGTATTTTATTTTATTTTTTTTAACATCTTTATGGGAGTATAATTGCTTTACATTGTTGTGTTAGTTTCTGCTGTATAACAAAGTGAATCAGCTATACGTATACATATACCCCCATATTACCTCCCGCTTGCGTCTCCCTCCCACCCTCCCTATCCCACCCCTCCAGACGGTCACAAAGCACCGAGCTGATCTCCCTGTGCTATATGGCTGCTTCCCACTAGCTATCTATTTTACATTTGGCAGTGTATACATGTCCATGCCACTCTCAATTCTTCTTCCCAGCTTACCCTTCCCCATCCCCATGACCTCAAGTCCATTCTCCAAGTCTGTGTCTTTATTCCTGTCCTGCCCCTAGGTTCTTCATGACCATCTTTTCTTTTTTTTTTTTTTAGATTCCGTATGTATGTGTTAGCATACGGTACTTGTTTTTCTCTTTCTGACTTACTTCACTTTGTATGACAGACTCTAGGTCCATCCACCTCACTACAAATAACTCAATTTTGTTTCCTTTTATGGCTAATATTCCACTGTATATATGTGCCACATTTTCTTTATCCATTCATCTGTCGATGGACAATTAGGTTGCTTCCATGTCCTAGCTATTGTAAAGTGTGCTGCAGTAAATATTGTGGTACATGACTCTTTTAGAATTATGGTTTTCTTACGGTATATGCCCAGTAGTGGGATTGCTGGGTCATATGGTAGTTGTATTTTCAGTTTTTTAAGGAACCTCCATACTGTTCTCCATAGTTGCTGTATCAATTTCCATTCCCATCAACACTGCAAGAGGGTTCCCTTTTCTCCATACCCTCTCCAGAATTTATTGTTGGTAGATATTTTGATGATGGCCATTCTGACAAGTGTGAGGTGATACCTCATTATAGGTTTGATTTGCATTTCTCTAACTATTAGTGACGTTGAGTATCCTTTCATGTGTATGTTGGCAATCTGTATATCTTCTTTGGAGAATTGTCTATTTAGGTCTTCTGCCCATTTTAGGATTGGGTTGATCGTTTTTTTGATATTGAGCTGCATGAGCCACTTGTATATTTTGGAGATGAATCCTTTGATAGTTGCTTCATTTGCAAATATTTTCTCCCATTCTGAGGGTTGTCGTTGGGTCTTGTTTATGGTTTCCTTTGCTGTGCAAAAGCTTTGAAGTTTCATTAGGTCCCATTTGTTTATTTTTGTTTTTATTTCCTTTCATCTAGGAGGTGGGTCAAAAAGGATCTTGCTGTGATTTATGTCATAGAGTGTTTTGCCTATGTTTTCCTCTAAGAGTTTGATAGTGTCTGGCCTTACATTTAAGTCTTTAACCCATTGTGAGTTTATTTTTGTGTGTGGTGTTAGGGAGTGTTCTAATTTCATTCTTTTACATGTAGCTGTCCAGTTTTCCCAGCACCACTTATTGAAGAGACTGTCTTTTCTCCACTGTATATTCTTGCCTCCTTTATCAAAGATAAGGTGACCATAGGTGCATGGGTTTATCTCTGGGCTTTCTATCCTGTTTCATTGATCTATACTTCTGGTTTTGTGCCAGTACCATACTGTCTTGATTACTGTAGCTTTGTAGTATAGTCTGAAGTCAGGGAGCCTAATTCCTCCAGCTCTGTTTTTCTTTCTCAATATGCTTTGGCTATTCGGGATCTTTTGTGCTTCCATACAAATTGTGAATTTTTTAATTCTAGTTCTGTGAAAAATGTCAGTGGTAGTTTGATAGGGATTGCATTGAATCTGTAGATTGCTTTGTATAGTAGAGTCATTTTCACAATGTTGATTCTTCCAATCCAAGAACATGGTATATCTCTCCATCTATTTGTATCATCTTTAATTTCTTTCATCAGTGTCTTATAATTTTCTGCATACAGGTCTTTTGTCTCCTTAGGTAGGTTTATTCCTAGATATTATATTCTTTTTGTTGCAATGGTAAATGGGAGTGTTTTCTTACTTCCACTTTCAGGTTTTCATCATTAGTGTATAGGAATGCTAGAGATTTCTGTGCATTAATTTTGTATCCTGCTACTCTACCAAATTCATTGATTAGCTCTAGTAGTTTTCTGGTGGCATCTTTAGGGATTCTCTATGTATAATATCATGTCATCTGCAGACAGTGACAGCTTTACTTCTTCTTTTCTGATTTGGATTCCTTTTATTTCTTTTTCTTCTCTGATTGCTGTGGCTAAAACTTCCACAACTATGTTGAATAGTAGTGGTGAGAGTGGGCAAACTTGTCTTGTTCCTGATCTTAGTGGAAATGGTTTCAGTTTTTCACCATTGAGGACGATGTTGGCTGTGGGTTTGTCATATATGGCCTTTATTATGTTGAGGAAAGTTCCCTCTATGCCCATTTTCTGGAGGGTTTTTATCGTAAATGGGTGTTGAATTTTGTCAAAACCTTTTTCTGCATCTATTGAGATGATCACATGGTTTTTCTCCTTCAATTTGTTAATATGTTGTAGCACATTGGTTGATTTGCATATATTGAAGAATCCTTGCATTCCTGGGATAAACCCCACTTGATCATGGTGTATGATCCCTTTAATGTGCTGTTGAATTCTGTTTGCTAGTATTTTGTTGAGCAGATTTGCATCTATGTTCATCAGTGATATTGACCTGCAGTTTTCTTTCTTTGTGACATCTTTGTCTGGTTTTGGTGTCAGGGTGATGGTGGCCTCGTAGAATGAGTTTGGAAGTGTTCCTCCCTCTGCTCTATTTTGGAAGAATTTGAGAAGGATAGGTGTTATCTCTTCTCCAAATGTTTGATAGAATTCGCCTGTGAAGCCATCTGGTCCTGGGCCTTTGTTTGTTGTAAGATTTTTAATCACAGTTTCAATTTCAGTGCTTGTAATTGGTCTATTCATATTTTCTATTTCTTCCTGGTTCAGTCTTGGAGAGTTGTGCATTTCTAAGAATTTGTACATTTCTTCCAGGTTGTCCATTTTATTGGCATATAGTTGCTTGTAGTAATCTCTCATGATCCTTTGTATTTCTGCAGTGTCGGTTGTTACTTCTCCTTTTTCATTTCTAATTCTATTTATTTGAATCTTTTCCCTTTTTTTCTTGATGAGTCTGGCTAATGGTTTATCAATTTTGCTTATCTTCTCAAAGAGCCAGCTTTTAGTTTTATTGATCTTTGCTATTGTTTCCTTCATTTATTTTTCATTTATTTCTGATCTATATTTATGATTTCCTTCCTCTGCTAACTTTGGGGTTTTTTGGTTCTTCTTTCTCTAATTGCTTTAGGTGTAAGGTTAGGTTGTTGATTTGAGGTATTTCTTGTTTCTTGAGGTAGGATTGTATTGCTATAAACTGCCCTCTCAGAACTGCTTTTGCTGCATCCCATAGGTTTTGGGCCATCGTGTTTTCATTGTCATTTTATTCTAGGTATTTTTTGATTTCCTCTTTGATTTCTTCAGTGATCTCTTGGTTATTAAGTAGTGTAATGTTTAGCCTCCATGTGTTTGTATTTTTTACAGTTTTTTTTTTTCCTGTAATTGATATCTAGTCTCATAGTGTTGTGGTTGGAAAAGATACTTGATACAATTTCAATTTTCTTAAATTTACCAAGGCTTGATTTGTGATCCAAGATATGATCTACCCTGGAGAATGTTCCATGAGCACTTGAGAAGAAAGTGCAATCTGTTGTTTTTGGATGGACTGTCCTATAAATATAAATTAAGTCCATCTTGTTTAATGTGTCATTTAAAGCTTGTGTTTCATTATTTATTTTCATTTTGGTTGATCCGTCCATCGGTGAAAGTGGGGTGTTAAAGTCCCCCACTGTTATTGTGTTACTGTTGATTTCCCCTTTTATGGCTTTTAGTATTTGCCTTGTGTATTGAGGTGCTCCTATGTTGGATGCATAAATATATACAATTGTTATATCTTCTTCTTGGATTGATCCCTTGATCATTATATAGTGTCCTTCTTTGTCTCTTGTAATAGTCTTTATTTTAAAATCTAGTTTATCTTATATCAGAATTGCTACTCCAGCTTTCTTTTGATTTCCATTTGCATGGAATATCTTTCTCCATCTCCTCACTTTCAGTCTGTATGTGTCCCTAGGTCTGAAATGGGTCTCTTGTAGACAGCATATATATGGGTCTTGTTCTTGTATCCACTCAGCCACTCTATGTCTTTGGTTGGAGCATTTAATCCATTTACATTTAAGGTAATTATCAATATGTATTTTCCTATTACCATTTTCTTAATTGTTTTGGGTTTTTTATTGTAGGTCTTTTCCTTCTCTTGTGTTTCCTGCCTACAGAAGTTCCATTAGCATTTGTTTTAAAGCTGATTTGGTTGTGCTGAATTCCCTTAGTTTTTGCTTGTCTGTAAAGGTTTTAATTTCTCTGTCAAGTCTGTATGAGATCCTTGCTGGGTAGAGTAATCTTGGTTGTAGGCTTTTTTTCCCTTTCATCACTTTAAAGATGTCCTGCCACTCCCTTCTGGCTTGCAGAGTTTCTGCTGAAAGATCAGCTATTAATCTTATGGGGATTCCCTTGCATGTTATTTCTTGCTTTTTCCTTGCTGCTTTTAATATTTTTTCTTTATATTTAATTTTTAATAGTTTGATTAATATGTGTCTTGGCATGTTTTTTCTTGGATTTATCTTCTTTGGGACTCTCTGCCCTTCCTGGACTTGACTATTTCCTTTCCCATATTAGGGAATTTTTCAACTATAATCTCTTCAAATATTTTCTCAGTCCCTTTCTTTTCTCTTCTTCTTCTAGGACCCCTATGATTTGAATGTTGTTGCGTTTAATGTTGTCCCAGAGGTCTCTGACACTGTCCTCAATTCTTTCATTCTTTTTTCTTTATTCTGCTCTGCATTAGTTATTTCCACTATTTTATGTTCCAGGTTACATATCCATTCTTCTGCCTCAGTTATTCTGCTATTGATTCCTTCTCGAGAATTTTAATTTCATTTATTGTGTTGTCCATCATCATTGCTTGTTTGCTCTTTAGTTCTTCTATTTCCTTGTTAAACATTTCTTGTATTTTCTCTGTTCTATTTCCAAGATTTTGGATCATCTTTACTCTCATTACTCTGAATTCTTTTTCAGGTAAAGTGCCTATTTCCTCTTCATTTGTTAGGTCTGGTGGGTTTTTATCTTGCTCCTTCATCTGCTGTGTGTTTCTCTGTCTTCTCATTTTGCTTAACTTACTGTGTTTGGGGTCTCCTTTTCTCAGGCTGCAGGTTTGTAATTCCCATTGTTTTTGGTGTCTGCCCCCAGTGGGTAAGTTTGGGTCAGTGGGTTGTGTAGGCTTCCTGGTGGAGGGTACTGGTGCCTGCGTTTGGTGGATGAGGCTGGATCTTGTCTTTCTGGTGGGCAGGACTGCATCCTGTGGTGTGTTTTGGGGTGTCTGTGACCTTATTATGATTTTAGGCAGCCTCTCTGCTAATGGGGGTGGGTTGTGCTCCTGTCTTGCTAGTTGTTTGGCATGGGATGTTCAGCACCAAAGCTTGCTGGTAGTTGAGTGGAGCTGGGTCTTAGCGTTGAGATAGAGATCTCGGAGAGCTCTCACTGATTGATATTATGTGGAGCCGGGAGCTCTCTGGTGGTCCAATGTCCTGAACTCAGCTCTCCCACCTCTGAGGCTCAGGCCTGACACCCAGCCATAGCACTAAGACCCTGTCAGCCACACAGCTCAGAAGAAAAGGGAGAAAAAGAAAGAAAGAAAGGAAAGAAAGAAAGAAAGAAAGAATGAATGAATAAAAGAAAGAAAGGAAGAAAGGAAGGAAGGAAGGAAGAAAGAAAGAAAGAAAGAAAGAAAGAAAGAAAGAAAGAAAGAAAGAAAGAAAGAAAAAGAAAGAAAGAAAGAAAGAAATCTAATCAATAAAGTGGTTAAAGTAAAAAATTTAAAAATATGTTATTAAAATAAAAAACATATTAAAAAAAAAAGAGAGCAACCAAACAAATAAACAAATCCACCAATGATGACAAGCACTAAAAGCTAAACCAAGATAAACATATAAATCAGATACTAGTCAGTCGCATACAGCAAACCCCAAGTCTATAGTTGCTCCCAAAGTCCACTGCCTCAATTTTGGGATGATTTGTTGTCTATTCAGGTATTCCACAAATGCAGGGTACATCAGGTTGATTGTGGAGATTTTATCCACTGCTCCTGAGGCTGCACGGAGAAATTTCCCTTTCTCTTCTTTGTTCACACAGCTCCTGGGGTTCAGCTTTGCATTTGGCCCTGCCTCTGCATGTAAGTTGTCCTCTGGCATCAGTTCTTTGCCCAGACAGGAGGGGGTTAAAGGAGCAGCTGATTGGGGGCTCTAGCTCACTCAGGTCGGGGGGACTGAGGGGTACAGAACGCGAGGCAAGCCTGCAGCAGCAGAGACCAGCATGATGTTGCAACAGCCTGAGGCATGCTATGTGTTCTCCCGGGGAAGTTGTCCCCAGATCATGGGACCCTGGCAGTGGCAGGCTGCACAGGCTCCCGGGAGGGGAGGTGTGGAGAATGACCTGTGCTTGCACACAGGCTTCTTTGTGGCTGCAGCAGCAGAGTTAGCATTTCATGCCCATCTCTGGTGTCTGCACTGATAGCCATAGCTCGCGCCTGTCTCTGAAGCTCATTTAGGTGGTGCTCTTAATCTCCGCTCCTTGTGCACCCCAAAACAATGGCTTCTTGCCTCTTAGGCAGTTCCAGGCTTTTTCCCAGACTCCCTCCCACCTAGCTGTGGCACACTAGCCCCCTTCAGGCTGTGTTCATGGAGCCAACCCCAGTCATCTCCCTGGGATCTGACCTCCGAAGCCCCAGCTTCAGTTCCCAGCCCCCACCCATCCCGGTGGGTGAGCAGACAAGCCTCTCAGGCTGATGAGTGCTGGTCAGCACCAATCCTCTGGGCTGGAATCTCTCTGTTTTGCCCTCTGCACCCCTGTTGCTGCGATCTCCTCCGTGGCTCCGAAGTTTCCCCCTGCCCACCCCCCGTCTCTGCCAGTGAAGGGGCTTCCTAGTGTGTGGAAACTTTTCCTCCTTCACAGCTCCCTCCCAAAGGGGCAGGTCCCAACCTTATTCTTTTGTCTCTGTTTTTTCTTTTTTCTTTTGCCCTACCCAGGAACGTGGGGAGTTTCTTGCCTTTTGGGAAGTCTGAGGTCTTCTGCCAGCGTTCAGTAGGTGTTCTGTAGGAATTGTTCCACATGTAGATGTATTTCTGATGTATTTGTGGGGAGGAAGGTGATCTCCATGTCTTACTACTCCACCATCTTGAAGGTCCTCTCTCTATTACATCTACAGTAGGTTCTTATTAGTTATCTTTTATATATGCTTCCCATTGCTTTTAGAATCATTGCTTTTGAAACCTTTAACTAGAACTTTTAGGCACTTGTGGTCTATCCCTGCCCACCTCCCCAGCCTCCTCTTGCCCCACTCTTCCCAGTTGCTTGCTTGCAACCATATTAACATAATTTATTCTTCCATGAAGATGCCAGACTCTTCTCTCTGTCTGGAATTTTATCCCCACTGCCAATCTTCTCTCAACAATTTTTGGCTCTCAGATCTCAGCTTAAATGTGATTACCTCTGAAGAAACTTTCCCACCTCTGCAAACTAGGCTAGGGAGCCCTCTAATAAACTCTCATAGAACGTTGTACATCTCCTTCATGATCACATTTTAACTAAAGATTCCTGGGGCTGTTTATTTGATGGCTCAGGACTACACCTGCTCTGTTCATGGCTATATCCCCTGGGCACAGTACAGTGTCTGACATCTGGAAGACCCGCGGCACCTCTTTGTGGAAGGAGTAAATGAGCCAGGACTCACTGTGAGGAAAGACTTGGCTTCCAGTCTTGGTTCTACCACTCACTGAGCTGTGTGATCTTAGGAAGATCATTTAACTTCTCTGGGCCTCAATGTCCTCATCCGTAAAACAGGGTTGATGATATCTGATTTGCTTCCAGGGCTATAGAAAGAACCAAATGACAAATGCAGCTTAAAGTACTTTAGAAGCTGTAAAATATTATGTGGATGTCATATAGTATTACTCTTTTACAATTGGGTTGGTTACTGGAGGATTCAACAGCTTCAACACCCAAATCTCAAGCCTCTTAGGCTTCATGGTTTCCAGCAAAGTTCTGAATGGGCAGGGGCCTGCTGGTGCCCATAAATTCTGGCCGCTGGTCAATGGGGCAGTGAGCTGGATTAAGAGGTGGGCAGTAAGCCGGGGTTCTTCCTGCCAAAGCAGAATTTCTGCCTAATTTCGCCAGAGAACCCTATCTCTATGAAGAAATGAGGAAAGTCCCATCAGTAAGCCTCGTGCCCATGTTTTGGGTCAGGGCCAGCACAATTTCTTGTGGACTTTCGTCCTGGGGATCAGGCATTCCTAAAAATCTCCTTCTCCCACTCTCTCCTCACTGCTGCCAGTGGTGGAGCTATTCTTTATGACAAGCCACCAACTCCATGACAATCAGAGCTGAGTAATGATCTTCATAAGATTTTGTTGAAGTAAAAGGCTAAAGGATGAAAAAGTAAGAACTAGGAATAGAGTGAGCTTGAACCAAGATGGCAGAGTAGAAGGACGTGCTCTCACTCCCTCTTGCAAGAACACCAGAATCACAACAAACTGCTGAACAATCATCGACAGGAAGACACTGGAACTCAACAAAAAGTATACCCCACATACAAAGACAAAGGGGAAGCCACAGTGAAACGGTAGGAGGGGTGCAATCACAATAAAATCAAATCCCGTAACTGCTGGGTGGGTGACTGACAAACTGGAGAACACTCATACCACAGAAGTCCACCCACTGGAGTGAAGGTTCTGAGCCCCACATCAGGCTTCTGAAACTGAGGGTCCGGCAATGGAAGGAGGAATTCCCAGAGAATCAGACTTTGAAGGCTAGCAGGATTTGATTGCAGAACTCTGACAGGACTGGGGGAAACAGAGACTCCACTCTAGGAGGGCACACACAAAGTAGTGTGTGCATTGGGACACAGGGGAAGGAGCAGTGACCCCAGGGGAGACTGAACCAGGCCTACCTGCTGGTGTTGGGTGATTTCCTGCAGAGGTGGTGGATGGCTGTGGTTCGCTGCGGGGACAGGGACACTGGCCTCAGAAGTTCTGGGAGGTAATCCTTGGCGTGAGCCCTCCCAGAAACTGCCATGGGACCCACCAAATAGCCTGTAAGCTCCAGTGTTGGATTGCCTCAGGCCAAACAACCAACAGAGAGGGAACACAGCCCCATTCATCAGCAGTCAAGAGGATTAAAGTTTTACTGAGCTCTGCCCACCAGAGAAACAAGCAGCTGTACCCACCACCAGTCCCTCCCATCAGGAAACTTGCACAAGCCTCTTAGATAGACTCATCCATGAGAGGGCAGACAGCAGATGCAAGAAGAACTACAATCCTGTAGCCTGTGGAACAAAAACCACAATCACAGAAAGATAGACAAGATGAAAAGGCAGAGGGCTATGTACCAGATGAAGGAACAAGACAAAACCCCAGAAAAACAATTAAATGAAGTGGAGATAGGCAACCTTCCAGAAAAAGAATTCAGAATAATAATAGTGAAGATGATCCAGGACCTCAGAAAAAGAATGGAGGAAAAGAAAGAGAAGATGCAAGAAATGTTTAAAAAAGACCTAGAAGACTTAAAGAACAAACAAACAGAGATGAACAATACAATAACTGAAATGAAAACTACACTAGAAGGAATCAATAGCAGAATAACTGAGGCAGAAGAACGGATAAATGACCTGGAAGACAGAAGGGTGGAATTCACTGCTGCAGAACAGAATAAAGAAAAAAGAATGAAGAGAAATGAAGACAGCCTAAGAGACCTCTGGGACAACATTAAACACAGCAACATTCGCATTATAGGGGTCCAAGAAGTAGAAGACAGAGAGAAAGGACCTCAGAAAGTATTTGAAGAGATTATAGTAGAAAATTTCCCTAACATGGGAAAGGAAATAGCCACCCAAGTCCAGGAAGTGCAGAGAGTCCCAGGCAGGATAAACCCAAGGAGAAACACACCGAGACACATAATTATCAAATTGGCCAAAAATAAAGACAAAGAAAAATTATTGAAAGCAGCAAGCAAAAAATGACAAATAATATACAAAGGAATTCCCATAAGGTTAACAGCTGATTTCTCATCAGAAACTCTACAAGCCAGAAGGGAGTGGCATGATATACTTAAAGTGATGAAACGGAAGACCTACAACAAAATTACTCTACCCGGCAAGGATCTCATTCAGATTAGATGGAGAAGTCAAAAGCTTTCCAGACAAGCAAAAGCTAAGAGAATTCAGCACCACCAAACCAGCTCTAAAACAAATGCTAAAGGATCTTCTCTAAGTGGGAAACACAAGAGAAGAAAAGGATCAACAAAAACACCCCCAAAACAAATAAGAAAATGATGATAAAAACAAACACATCGATAATTACCCTAAACTTCAATGGATTAAATGTTTCAACCAAAAGAAACAGACTTGCTGAATGGATACAAAAATAAGACCCATATTTATGCTATCTACAAAAGACCCACTTCAGACCTAGGGACACATACAGACTGAAAGTGAGGGGATGGAAAAAGATATTCCATGCAAATGGAAATCAAAAGAAAGCTGAAGTAGCAATACTCATATCAAATAATATAGATTTTAAAATAAAGAATGTTACAAGAGACAAGGAAGGACACTACATAATGATCAAGGGATAAGTCCAAGAAGAAGATATAACAATTATAAATATATATGCACCCAACATAGGAGCACCTCAATACATAAGGCAATCACTAACAGCTATAAAAGAGGAAATCGACAGTAACACAATAATAGTGGGGGAGTTTAACACCTTACTTACACCAATGGACAGATCATCCAAAATGAAAATAAATAAGGAAACAGAAGCTTTAAATGACACAATAGACCAGATAGCTTTAATTGATATTTATAGGACATTCCATCCAAAAACAGCAGATTGCACTTTCTTCTCAAGTGCACATGGAACATCCTCCAGGATAGATCACATCTTGGGTCACAAATCAAGCCTCAGTAAATTTAAGAAAACTGAAATCATATCAAGCATCTTTTCTGACCACAATGCTATGAGATTAGAAATCAATTACAGGGAACAAAAAGTAAAAAAGCACAAACACACGGAGGCTAAACAATACGTTACTAAATAACCAAGAGATCACTGAAGAAATCAAAGAGGAAATCAAAAAATACCTAGAGACAAATGACTACAAAAACATGACGATCCAAAACCTATGGGTTGCAGCAAAAGCAGTTCTAAGAGGGAAGTTTATAGCTATACAAGCCTACCTCAAGAAACAAGAAAAATCTCAAATAAACAATCTAACCTTAAACCTAAAGGAACTAGAGAAAGAAGAACAAACAAAACCCGAAGTTAACAAAGGAAAGAAATCATAAAGATCAGAGCAGAAATAAATGAAATAGAAAGAAAGAACAGTAGCAAAGATCAATAAAACTAAAAGCTGGTTCTTTGAGAAGATAAACAAAATTGATAAACCATTAGCCAGACTCATCAAGAAAAAGAGGGAGAGGACTCAAATCAATAAAATTAAAAATGAGAAATGAGGGCTTCCCTTGTGGCGCAGTGGTTGAGAGTCCGCCTGCCGATGCTGGGGACACGGGTTCGTGCCCCAGTCCGGGAAGATCCCACATGCCGCAGAGCGGCTGGGCCCATGAGCCATGGCCTCTGAGCCTGTGCGTCTGGACTCTGTGCTCCGCATCGGGAGAGGCGGCAACAGTGAGAGGCCTGTGTACCGCAAAATCCGATAAAACAAAAAAAAAAAAATGAGAAAGGAGAAGTTACAACAGACACCACAGAAATACAAAGCATCCTAAGAGACTACTATAAGCAACTCTATGTCAATAAAATGGACAACCTGGAAGAAATGGACAAATTCTTAGAAATGTATAACCTTCCAAGACTGAAAGAGGAAGAAATAGAAAATATGAACAGAGCAATCACAAGTAATGAAATTAAAATTGTGATTAAAACTTTTCCAACTAACAAAAGTCCAGGACCAGGTGGCTTCACAGGTGAATTCTATCAAACACTTAGGGAAGAGCTAACACCCATCCTTCTCAAACCCTTCCAAAAAATTAAGGAGGAAGGAACACTCCCAAACTCATTCTACGAGGCCATCATCACCCTGATACCAAAACCAGACACAGATACTACAAAAAAAGAAAATTACAGGGCTTGTCTGATGGCGCAGTGGTTGAGAGTCCGCCTGCCGATGCAGGGGACACGGGTTTGTGCCCCAGTCTGGGAGGATCCCACATGCCACGGGGCACCTGGGCCCGTGAGCCACGGCTGCTGAGCCTGCGCATCTGGAGCCTGTTCTCCGCAGCGGGAGAGACCACAACAGTGAAAGGCCCACGTACAGAAAAAAAAAAAAAAAAAAAAGAAAAAGAAAAAAAAAGAAAATTACAGACCAATATCACTGATGAATAAAGATGCAAAAATCCTCGACAAAATACTAGCAAACAGAATCCAAAAACACATTAAAAGTATCATACACCATGATCAAGTGGGATTTATCCCAGGGATGCAAGGATTCTTCAATATACGCAAATCAATCAATGTGATACAACATATTAACAAATTGAAGGAGAAAAACCATATGATTATCTCAATAGATGCAGAAAAAGCTTTTGACAAAACACCAATTTATGATAAAAACTCTCCAGAAAGTGGGCATAGAGGGAACCTACCTCAACATAATAAAGGCCATATACGACAAACCCACAGCAAACATCATTCTCAATGGTGAAAAACTGAAAGCATTTCCTCTAAGATCAGGAACAAGACAAGGATGTCCACTCTTGTCACTATTATTCAACATGGTTGTGGAAGTCTTAGCCATGGCAATCAGAGAAGAAAAAGAAATAAAAGGAATACAAATTGGAAAAGAAGAAGTAAAACTGTCACTGTTTGCAGATGACATGATACAATATATAAAGAATCCTAAAGATGCCACCAGAAAACTACTAGAGCTAATCAATGAATTTGGTAAAGTTGCAGGATACAAAAGTAATGCACAGGTCTTCCCTGGTGGCGCAGTGGTTGGGAGTCCACCTGCCGATGCAGGGGACGCGGGTTTGTGCCCTGGTCTGGGAGGATCACATGTGCCGCGGGGCGGCTGGTCCCGTGGGCCGTGGCTGCTGGGCCTGCACGTCCGGAGCCTGTGCTCCACGGCGGGGGAGGCCACGGCAGTGAGAGGGCCGCATACCACAAAAAAAAAAAATGTAATGCACAGAAATCTCTTGCATTCCTATATACTAATGATGAAAAATTTGAAAGAGAAATTATGGAAACACTCCCATTTACCACTGCAACAAAAAGAATAAAATACTTAGGAATAAATTTACCTAGGGAGACAAACTACCTGTATGCAGAAAACTGTAAGACACTGATGAAAGAAATTAAAGACGATATCAACAGATGGAGAAATATACCATGTTCTTGGATTGGAAGAATCAATATTGTGAAAATGACTCTACTACCCAAAGCTATCTGCAGATTCACTGCAATCCCTATCAAACTACCAATGGCATTTTTTACAAAAACTAGAACAAAAAATCTTAAAATTTGTATGGAGACAAAAAAGACCCTGAATAGCCAAAGCAGTCTTGAGGGAAAAAAGCAGAGCTGGAGGAAACAAAGCTACAGTAATCAAGACAATATGGTACTGGCACAAAAACAGAAATATAGATCAATGGAATGAGATAGAAGCCCAGAGATAAACCCACGCACCTATGGTCAGCTAATCTATGACAAAGGAGGCAAGGGTATAAAATGGAGAAAAGATAGTCTTTTCAATAAGTGGTGCTGGGAAAACTGGACAGCTACATGTCAAAGAATGAAGTTAGAACACTCCCTAACACCGTACACAAACATAAACTCAAAATGGATTAGAGACCTAAATGTAAGGCCAGACACTATAAACCTCTTAGAGGAAAACATAGGAGGAACACTCTTTTGACATAAATCACAGCAAGATCTTTTTTGATCCACCTCCTAGAGTAATGGAAATAAAAACAAAAATACACAAATCGGACCTAAGGAAACTTCAAAGCTTTTGCACAGCAAAGGAAACCATAAACAAGACGAAAAAACCACCCTCAGAATGGGAGGAAATATTTGCAAACAAATCAACGGAAAAAGGATTAATCTCCAAAATATATAAAAAGCTCATGCAGCTCAATATTTAAAAAATAAACAACCCAATCCAAAAATGGGCAGAAGACCCAAATAGACATTTCTCCAAAGAAGACACATAGATGGTCAAGAAGCACATGAAAAGCTGCTCAACATCACTAATTATTAGAGAAATGCAAATCAAAACTACCATGAGGTATCACCTCATACCAGTCAGAATGGGCATCATCAGAAAATCTACAAACAACAAATGCTAGAGAGGGTGTGGAGGAAAGGGAACCCTCTTGCACTGTTGGTGGGAATGTAAGTTGATAGAGCCACTATGGAGAACAGTATGGAGGTTCCTTTAAAAACTAAAACTAGAAATATCATATGATCCAGCAATCCCACTACTGGGCATATACCCAGAGAAAACCATAATTCTAAAAGACACATGCACCCCAATGTTCATTGTAGCACTATTTACATTAGCCAGGTCGTGGAAGCATCCTAAATGCCCATTGACAGATGAATGGATAAAGATGTGGTACATATATACAATGGATTATTATTCAGCCATAAAAAGGAACGAAACTGGGTCATTTGTAGAGACGTGGATGGATCTAGAGACTGTCATACAGAGTGAAGTAAGTCAGAAAGAGAAAAACAAATATCGTATATTAACACATATATGTGGAACCTAGAAAAATCGTATCAATGAACCGGTTTTCAGGGCAGAAATAGAGACACAGATGTAGAGAACAAATGTATGGGCACCAAGCGGGGAAAGCAGCAGGGATTGGTGGTGGTGGTGTGATGAATTGGGTGATTGGTATTGACATGTATACACTAATGTGTATAAAATTGATGACTTATAAGAACCTGCTGTATAAAAAAATAAAATAAAATTCAAAACTTAAAAAAAAAAAAGAACTAGGATTACAGCTAATCTGACCTCTTAGGGTCCATCGAGACAATTACAGATCAGATGTGCAAGACAGTGCTAGGTTTTTTTTAAGGAGAAAGGAGGGAAGAAGGAGACTCAAATAAGAAATAACACAGCCATTCATTTGCCTTCCTAGTTTTCTCTTTCTGTATAACAAATCTTCACAAACCTAACAGCTTAAAACTTAAAACAGTTTCCCTAGAGCAGAAGTCCAGGCATGGTGTAACTGGATCCTCTGCTCAGGGTCTCACAAGTCTTGGGTCTCAGCCAGGCCTGTGGTCTTGTCTGGAGTTTGGGGTCCTCTTCCAAGCTCATGTGGTTGTTGGTAGGGTCAGGGAGGAAGATGTTTTCGTCTACCCTTCTAGGCTTTTTTGGCTGGTCTAAGAATTAAATTGACATGAGAACTAACAAAAGAAAATCACACAAGAGTTTAATAACATGTGTACATGAGACAGCCCCAGGAAAACTGAGTCACTAACAAAAATGGCTGAAACCCTCACCTTAAATACTATTTTCAGCTGAAGACCAAAGAGGATGTTGAGAGTAGTGGTTGGGACTTCAAGGGGAAGAAGGCAATTCACACGAAGATAGAAAAGCAAATGTTTGGTAAATAAATGTTTGCTGGGCCATGCAGAGAAAATGGGACACAGAGTGGACTCTGATTCCCAGGCCCTGCCTAGGGTTTCCCCACCACCCTAGACCGTATTCTTTGCAGATATCGCTGGTGATGCTCTATTCTGGGAACAGGTCTGCTATCTAAATTCTTTAGGCAGCTAAGGAGGAAGGTCAAAGTTTCTTCCTGAGTCTTTTAGGCCTCGATTGTTTTCAGCTCAAAATAATCCACATGCCAAAGAGACATTTTGCGGTGGCAAATTTTGTTCCCATACAATAGAAATCAGTTTTTTGTAGCTGTAGAACTCATTCATTTGTTTCTTTAAGGGTAGAGGAAACAAATGAGTCTCTGATTTTTATACCCTCTTTCAAGGGTTCACCTGACTAGGTCAGACCCACCGAGAATAAACTCTTATTTGATTAACTTAAAATCAACTGATTAGGGACTGCAAATTTCCCTCCTCTTGCTATAGTTTATGGCTTAGAAGCAAGTTACAGTTCCCTCCCACAACTCAGGGTGAGGAGAACACACAGAAGCATGGATACCAGGGATAGAAATCAACAGAAGTCATATTAAAACTCTCCCAACCACACCTTCCATTTGCTGAGCTTCTATGGGGTGTGTGTGTGTGTGTGTGTGTGTGTGTGTGTGTGTGTAAGCAGAAATCACCTTGCTCCAACTTACTTCAACAAACTCAGGGAAATTGGTTTTAAGGAAATAAGGATGTCTTGTAGACAGAACGTAATAATGCAGCTTGTCCAGTGGAAGAACAGAGATTAGACTGTAGAATCCTGTAGGGAAAGTTGTGTCTCTGTGTGCATTTGCTTCATCATTGTCACTCTCTGTGGACTGACTTTATCTGATCTCCATTTGTGCTCTACAGTTCCAACCCCATGCTGTCTTGGGTAGAATCAGTCTCTCTCTCTCTCTCTCTCTCGCCTGCCCTCTAGTTCTAAATTCTCAGAGAAGGTATCTTGGACCAGGTGCTCACCTCTAGAGCAGTCATCTCTGGCCACAGGGGGTGGGGACACACACTACGATCTTAGCTGCCACCCATGGTGACCATGTACAGGGGGGGAGATGGGAGTTGGTCAGAGAAAGAGGCTGATGTTCCCAAAAGATGCCCACTGCATGGTGTAAGGAATTGTCAGTGACCAGTTTGTACATATTCCACATCATCTTGTACATGACTTAGCAACAAGGCCCTTCATGTAGCAGTTGAGAGAGCAGAACGGGCTATGTTTAATGGTTAATGAATTTAAAATGATGCTCCCGTGACCACAGCACTTAGAAGAAAGGTCATCCCACTGAAAGAACGCAGCGGAGGCAGAGAACGCAGGTCCAGGCGCAGAGGGTCCAATTTAGAGACAGAGTCACAGCTGCATCTAACAGAACCTTTCCTAGAAATGGTTGAGAAAGCACATGCTTTGAGTAAGTGCAGAAAGCAAAAAAGATGTGAGTGACAAAAGCCGTGAAGGAGGAAGGGAATGTTCCAGCACAGATTGTATGGCTCAAGTTCTGATGAGAAAAAAGTGAGACACAGAGAGGATAATCCAGACAGGACCAGCAGTTTAAACCCAGCCGTGCTGCTTAAGAGCTTTTATCAACTCTTACTTATGAGGAATCAGTATCAGAATCCCTTGTGTGTCTTATAGTTGGCTTGCATAAACGTACACAGTGATGTGTAAACTGAGTGTGGTTCTTACCCTTGGTCGTGGGTGCATTACCATCAAATCCTCAGTGATCTTACTATAGTTGCAGTTAAAGGATCATTACCAATATTGTCGTATTTGTGTAAATGTGCATTGGATGATCACAACTGATGATCACAGTCAAGATTCCCAGGCTCAGAGTGGGCTAGACTAAGTAAATACTCCCCAGTCCCATGCTGTTAAAGACCTTAGTTTCAGTGAGGTTTATTTATATCCAGGTGTTCTACATGTTACAAAAACATTCTCAAAAGGGGGGATTTGACCTGGCTAGTGTTAAAGTTCTATTAGGCTGTGGGCCTCTTGGTGACAGAGGCCAAGGCCGAATCATCTCTGTGTTGTTGTGCCAACCCATATCTCATCCTCAAGAAATGTTGGTTTTTTTAAAAAAAAAATTATTGAAGTATAGTTGATTTACTATGTTGTATTAATTTCTCCCGTAGAGCAAAGTGACTCAGTTATACTTATACATATATATATATATATATTCTTTTTCATATTCTTTTCCACTATGGTTTATCACAGGGTATTGAATATACTTCTCTGAGCTATACAGCAGGACCTTGTTGTTTATCCATCCTATATATAATAGTTTGCATCTGCTAATCCCAAACTCCCAATCCTTCCCTCTCCCACCCACTCTCCCCCTTGGCAAGCAATGTTTATTGAATGAAAAAAAGATTATATATGATATCATATAATCATTGTAATTATAACCTGCTGTTTGTCCCGGTAGATGTGACTTTTTAGAACTGCACTGTCCAATATGATCACCATGGCCCACACATAGCTTTTAAATTTTAATTTAAATTAAGTAAAATTTTAAAATTCAGTTTCTTCATTGTAATAGCCACATTTCAAGTACTTAATAAGCACACGTGGCAAGTGGTATCAAATAGAACTTTCCCATCAGCACAAAGTTTTATCGGCCAGCAGTGCTCTTCAAGGTGGAGACTTCATCAGTATCCCTCTCACAGATGGTGTTCAACCACCGTTTCTTGAACTAATGAGAGTTAGACTCTCCTGGTAAATCTCAGCCTAGTCTTCATTTCTGCACGGAAGACCTCACTGAGTTCTGTTCTGTGCTCTCCCTGAGACTGAGGCGAATTCCTGTCTTGTCAGATTCTGACTCTTACGCTGTACACAAAAATCAATTCAAAATGGATTAAAGACTTAAGTGCAAGACCTACAACTGTAAAGCTTCTAAAAGAAAACATTGGGGAAAATCTTCGTGCCATTGATATTGGCAACGATTTCATGGGTATGACACCAAAAGCACAGGCAACAAAAACAAAAAGAAACAACTGGGACTACATCAAACTAAAGCTTCTGCACAGCAAAGGAACAATTGACAGTGAAAAGGCAACCTATGGAACGGGAGAAAATATTTGCAAATCGTATACCTGGTTTGCAACTATATATAATCTGATAAGGGGTTAATCTCCAAAATATACAAGGAACTCTTACCACTCAATAGCAAAAAACCCCTAATAACCCAAGTTGAAAACAGGCTAAGGACTTCAATAGACATTTCTCCAAAGAAGGCATACAAATGCCCAAAAGGTTCATGAAAAAATGCTCAAAGTCACCAGTCCTCTGGGAAATGCAAATCAAAACCAAAATGAGGTTTTACTGCACATGTGTCAGGATGCTATTATTGAGAAAACAAAAGATAACAAGGATGTGAAGAATTGGAACAATGCGCACTATTTATGGGAATGCAAAATGGTGTACTGCTGTGAAAAACATTATGGAAGTCCCTCCAAAAAATTAAAAATAGCGCTACCATATGATCCAGTAATCCTACTTGTGGGTATTATCCAAAATAATTGAGGTCAAGGTCTTGAAGAGATATTAGCCTCCTATATTCTTTTTTTTTCTAATTTTAATTTATTTTATTAGAATATAGTTGAACATTTTGAAAACTCAAAATAAAAAATACTCCTTTTCATCCTCGTTCCAAACCACCCATTTTCGTCCTTTATGTTTTGTTCAGAAACTGGAAGCAACATAAAGTACTGTTTCCTTAATTAGGTAGTGCATTGAGGAAAAGTATAGTACAGTCTCCTATGTTCATTGCAGCCCTGTTTACAATAGCCAAGATGTGAAATCAACCTAAATGTCCATCAACAAGTGAATAAATATGATATATACATACAACAGAATAGTATTAAGTCTTTTAAAAAAAGAAAATTCTACAATATGCAACAACATAGAGGAACCTTGAGGGCACTATGCTAATTGAAATAAGCCTGTCACAGAAAGACAAATACTGCATGATTCTACTTACATGCGGTATCTAAAACAGTCACATTTATAGAATCAAAGAGTGGAATGGTGGTCACCGGGCTGGGGACAGAGGGAAATGGAGAGTTAATAATCAATGGGCTTCAAGTTTCAGTTAAGCAAGATGAATAAGCTCTAGAGATCTGCTGTACAACGTTGTACCCATAGTCAAAAATTATGTATCATACACTTAACTATTTGTTGAGGGCACATTTCATATTAAGTGTTCTTATCACAAATAAATAAAATAAAAAGTTTGTGCTTCCTATAAAAATGCCCCACCTTGTGGAGTGATGTTGCCTCTAGGCAGTAAAGCCCTTGGCAGCAGGGATGGCTCTGATGACTCTGCACCTCCCGTCATCTGGCTCAGTGGTTGACAGAGAGGAGATGTGGAGTCAAGTTTCTCAAACAAAACCAATTAGGGAGTGTAAATTGCTGGCTTAGAGCAATGCCAAGCTGATGGCAGGGCAGGGGCGAGTGCTCCCAGGCTGCATCTCTGCAGGAGGGCAGGACTCCTGTGTGACCCATGCGAGAGGGGAAGCAGGGGGACACGATTCACATAAAACACCAGCATGAAGGTCCTCATTTACCTAATGTCTAGTTCCTCAAGGCATCCCAGGTTCTTGAGAAAGTTTTCATGCTTTTTGGCTTCTGCCCACTCAACTCCTTACATCTCTGATACTTCTTTTTTTTTTTTGGTATAGTTTTTAAAATACAAAACTTGCAGAGAAATAGCAAACATCTCATACCTTTGTATCAAGAGGCGTCCTGACAGGAAATATATGGCAAAGGAGTGAGCAAGGTATAGGAAAGCCACAAGAGATAGTGCTGTACCCCAAGGATTCGGGAAACCTTAGCATCTTAAAGACACAAGGTGGGGACCTGTTACCAGAACCTGACAGAGAGGGCTTCCTAATAGGAGCTTGTATTTCTGCAGAGAGGGAAGGAGTGGAGGAATAAATACCATGACTCCCTCCCTTCCCTCCCTCCCATCTCTGCCCCTGTCCCAGCTGGATGAACCCAGTGGGAGCCAGAAGGCCGAGAATCTGAGCAGAGGGACCAGCCTCCTGGGGCATCGCAGGGTGGAGAATGGCGAAGTGTGGATCTGGAGAGCAACAGGGAATAACCTCCATAACCCTCCACCTGGAATTAACTACTGGGAACATTTTGCTACTTTTGCTCCTCATTTAAAAAATAAATAAATAGAACTTCACAAGGTAGAGTTAGAAGTCTTATTTGTTCACCTCACTGTTCCATTCTCCCCCTTCATCAGAGATAACCAATTGCATGAATTTGGTGTATGCCATTTGTGCATATGTTTTTCTTTAACTTTTATTACATATATATAAATAAGCACTGGATAGCATTATTTTGACTTTTTAAGATTTTTATATATATGTTTTCATGTCGTGCATATAATTCTGTGAATTGCTTTTTTCATTCAATGGTGTATGGGTTTTGGAGAGATTTGCACATTAGTATATATCAATATATTTCATTCATCTTAACTGTTGAATAGTATTCTACTCTATTTATCTATTCTCCTACTGATGGATACTTACCTTGTTTCCAATATTCACTATTCAAACAGTGCTGCATCCAGGCTCAGAGGGTCTGAACATTCTCAACTTGGCCAGAAATTGTCAAATTACTCTCCAGAATGGTTGTGCTAATTTATATTCTCACCAGCAACACATGAGGGTTCCTCTTCCCCCACATCCTCACCAACTTTCTGTGCTTCAGATTTTAATTTTTGCCTACATAACGGGGATGAAATGGTATCCCGTTGTTGTTTAATTGCCATTTTCCTAATCACTAGTGAAGGTGAGCAACTTTTTCAGACAATTATTGACCACCTGGCTTTCCTCTTCTGTGAATTGCCTGCCTCTATCCTTTGCCTACATTCTACTGAATTCTCTTTTCCTTTGTGATTTGTAAGCCTGTATGTCTGTTCTGGATGTTAAATCTTTGTGTAAAATGTGAATTGCAACCCAAGACACTTCTAATTACCTCAGGATGAGGTTTTATAAAAATCTGAATCAAAGGCTTAACAGATACAAACATCTTCAAGGAAAGGAAAAGGCAAGGTGGTATTTACTCACATTGCTTCAGGAATTTTTTTCCAACATACTGGAGAATAACAGGAAAGTCTCTAAAACGCCAAGGGAATCACTGCATTAAATTGGGGCTTGACTATCTCTTCTCCACAGAGGTGCCTTGTTCCCTGGCTCCAGCTGCATGGCATCCTGAGGGGAAATTGTTGCTGTGTTTTCAGCATCGGCTGTTTGGCCTTGATGACGCACTCCATGATGAATCGATGCTGCCAAGGAGGCATATATGCGCTGCATTTCAAGCCACTAAAGTATGTGAGCTAAATCCCCCAATTCATCTCTCAGGAACAACTGCCCGAGGACAGGGCTGTCTCTGAAGACTCTGGTGACAGATTTAACTCAACACTGGCACCTTGTTTTAGAAAATGCTTCTTCAGCCAGCAAAATAATTCTCATCAGGACACATCAAGAGACACCTCTGTTTGGGGAGAGGTAGGGGAGAGGTGAGGGAGATTAGGTCCACCCATCATTTGTTCACCTGTGCAAATGTGTTTCTACTGTGTGGGCGCATCACTGAACACACTGTACACATGTCAGTGAATTAGACACAGGACCTGCCCTTGAAGAATTCACAGAGTAACAGGGAGAAGGATGTGTGAACCTGTGGTTAACATACAGTGGTAGGTGCCATAGAGAGGAATGTGCAAAGGGTCATGGGACCATAGATGGAGGGACTAATCCTCCAGCTCCTTCCAGACTCAGCTTGAGAATCTTCCTACCCTATTTCTGTACACCACTCCTCTCTCTTCACTTCCCACATTACGTTGGCATTGTCTGCTCGTGGGTTCCTCTCCCCAACAAGGCTTTAAGCCAGGGTGTCTCAACTTCAGTACTATTGACATTTCGGGCCAGATGAATGATTGACTAAGGGAGGGGCTGTCCTGGAACTTTGCAGGATGTTCAACAGCATCCCTGACCCCCTACCCACTACATGCCAGTATCACACACATGCATACACACACAGCACACACTCACATACATTATAATAACCAAAAATGTCTCTAGACATTGCCAATGTCCCCTGGCATCCAAATGACCCCAGCTGAGAACCTCCTGTAAGCTCTAGCAAGGCAGTAACTACATTTTTTTCCTCTCTGATTCCTGGTGCCTTGGACAAGCCTGGCACTGTGAACCAAACAGAACTTTGCTCGGAGGGATAAGGAAAAGCCTTGTGTTAAAGAAGTATCAGATTTGGATTTTGAAGGATAGAGAGGAATAATCTATGTCAGCACTCTCCTGCAGAACTTTCTGTGATCATGGAAATATTCTATATACTTTCTAATACAGTAGGCACTACCATATGTGGCCTTTGAGCACCTGAAACATGTGAACAAGAAACTGAATTTTTAGGGACTTCCCTGGTGGTCCACTGGTTAAGAGTCTGCCTTTCAATGCAAGGGACATGGGTTCGATCTCTGGGAGGGGAATTAAGATCTCACATGCCGCAGGGCAACTAAGCCTGTGCATTACAACTGCTGAGCCTGTGTGCTCAGGAGCCCATGAGCCACAACTAGAGAAAAGCCCGCACCACATCTAGGGAAGCCCCACACAATGAAAGAGCCCATGCACTGCAACAAAAAGATCCCACATGCCACAACTAAGAGTTGACACAGACAAATAAATAAACATAAAATTATTTTTTTTAAAAAACTGAACTTTTAATTTCATTCAGTTTTAATTTCTTTAAATTTCCAAGGCTACATGTGGCTAGAAGCTGCCATATTGGATAGCACAGCTCTAAGCATTGAGTAGCCCGCCCCACTGTAGGCACTACTCACCAAATGTGAGTTTGGGTTTGGATAATTTCCCGGATATTCAGAAACATATTTACACTACCAGTTTCTCTAACCATTATCCAAGCCTAAAGCAATATGTTATGGAATAAAATGAATATTATCATGCTTTATTCTACAGAGGTGATAAAAGAGCCTCACCCCACCAATCACAAAGCAACCAGGGACAACATTCTTGAGGGGCTTGAAGATGGATGCTGGTGGAATTCTCAGAATCACCCCATTTATTTAAAAGCAGCCCATCCATCTATCTATCCTTTCACACTTTTATCCAAGGAGCACATATTGAGAAACTACCACGAGCTCTCACTGACATCACAAAAAAATATGCAGAACAGTCAGAGAGACAAATGTGTAAACAACTAACTAGAACACATTACAAGGAGAGCAGTGATGGAGTCCTGTGCGTGAGACCTTAAGTGCCTGACATGGATAGAGAAAGCTCGACAGCGAAGCTGATGCTAAGCTGAGCCTTAGAGTTAGGGAGACAACTAGGTGAGTCACTTTTCTAAATGTATCTGAACTATAAAAAAAAAAAAATCACCTAGAGGCTTTTTTTTAAAATAAATTCTCTGGCTTCTCCTCTGGAAATTCCTGGCATAAAGCTTAGAGTTTCACACATTTAGCAAGCACCCCTGGAAAATCTAGGAAACAGGTGTTAGGGGAATGGGACCAATAATTGCCATGTGTAGATAGGAACAATGACAGGTCTTAGTGATGGTCCTGATACCTGATATGTACCAATATATCATACCTGCCATATAATAAATAGTGGGAGTTTAAAAATAGGCATTTTTTTCTCAGATATCAAAAGCAATTGGAAACGTGGGAGATTAAGAAAAGTAAAAGAATTAAAGAGAAAAAAAGCCTATACATAGGCCCACCATCCAGACCTGATCATTGTCTGATATTTTTGATAAATATTTTGCTGGGCTTTTTCTTTGTATACACATACACCACACAAAACTGGAATAATACTGTACCTATTCTGCTTTTAAATAAACTTTTCTATTTTAGAATAACTTTAGATTTAAAGTTGAGAAGGTGGAGATAGCCTCATCCACCAGAGGGCAGACAGCAGAAGCAAGAAGAACTACAATCCTACAGCCCATGGAACAAAAAACACATTCACAGAAAGACAGACAAGATGAAAAGGCAGAGGGCTATGTACCAGATGAAGGAACAAGATAAAACCCCAGAAAAACAGCTAAATGAAGTGGAGATAGGCAACCTTCCAGAAAAAGAATTCAGAATAATGATAGTGAAGATGATTCAGGACCTCGGAAAAAGAATGGAGGCAAAGATCGAGAAGATGCAAGAAATGTTTAACAAAAACCTAGAAGAATTAAAAAACAAACAAACAGAGATGAACAATACAATAACTGAAATGAAAACTACACTAGAAGGAATCAATAGCAGAATAACTGAGGCAGAAGAACAGATAAGTGACCTGGAAGACAGAATGGTGGAAGTCACTGCTGTGGAACAGAATAAAGAAAAAAGAATGAAAAGAAATGAAGACAGCCTAAGAGACCTCTGGGACAACATGAAATGCAACAACATTCGCATTATAGGGGTCCCAGAAGGAGAAGACAGAGAGAAAGGACCTGAGAAAATATTTGAAGAGATTATAGTCGAAAACTTCCTTAACATGGGAAAGGAAATAGCCACCCAAGTCCAGGAAGAGCAGAGAGTCACATACAGGATAAACTCTAGGAGAAACACACCGAGACACATAATAATCAAATTGGCAAAAATTAAAGACGGAAAAATTACTGAAAGCAGCAAGGGAAAAATGACAAATAACATACAAGGGAACTCCCATAAGGTTAACAGCTGATTTCTCAGCAGAAACTCTACAAGCCAGAAGGGAGTGGCATGATATACTTAAAGTGATGAAAGGGAAGACCTACAACCAAGATTACTCTACCCAGCAAGGATCTCATTCAGATTCGATGGAGAAATCAAAAGCTTTACAGACAAGCAAAAGCTAGGGAATTCAGCACCACCAAACCAGCTCTAAAACAAATGCTAAAGGAACTTCTCTAAGTAGGAAACACAAGAGAAGAAAAGGACCTACAAACACAAACCCAGAACAATTAAGAAAATGGTCATAGGAACATACATATCAATAATTACCT